>NW_020884970.1:861329-906516 GCF_003945725.1 Corapipo altera | reverse complement strand
CTTTTCTTTTCTTTTCTTTTCTTTTCTTTTTCCTTTTCTTTTCTTTTCTTTTCTTTTCTTTTCTTTTTCCTTTTCTTTTCTTTTTTCTTTTCTTTTCTTTTCTTTTCTTTTTTCCCCTCCCCTCCCCTCCTCTCCAAACCTCTCCAATCTCTCCTCTCTCTTCTCTCTATTCTCTTCTCTTTTCTCTCTATTCTCTTCTCTCTATTCTCTATTATCTTTATTTTCAATTTTCACCTAGCATTATTCACTTCTATTCCTCCAAGCCGTTTTCCCAAAGAATGTCCTCATCTGCCTTATCTGGATTCACTTCAAACAAGGCAGGAAAAGGGGTTTAAATGCAATCTCCTACGAGATTTCCTTCCAATCTCCCATTCCTGCTCTCTAGAAGTGTTAAAGTGTTACTTACCAAAAACCGTCTCCGTACTCAATTAAAACTACCAATGTCCACACAAACAGCCTAAAGATTTGCTTAACCCCTGCTGTGCCCCCTGTAATGGGTGGGTGTCTGCTCAGAGGGTTTATTCCTGATGGAGAATGGTGTGAGAGGAATCATCCATTAGAGCACTGCAGGGAAAAAAATGCGGAGTGACTTGTCCAGCAAGCAACTGCTCGGTGGATCCTCCTCTTCTCTGAGATTGGAGTCTACCTGTTTTTATTCTTTTTCCCCTCTCAAGCCCAGCAAACCTTCCAGAGGACACTAATTGCTTCCACTGACAGCCTGCAGAAACAACAGGTCACAGGCCACAACAAACCTCATTCCCAGTGATGGGACCGTGGTTCTTGGCTTTATGGGCAGCATCAGACTCAGAGAATAAACCAGACCTTACACAAAGCCAATAGAAGTATCCCAATAAGCATCAGCATGTTTGGATTGGTGTGTCCAAGCCCTGGAGGACTCCAGGGCACAAGGGATGCTCAGCCTTGACAACCCCATGTTCCGCTCCTGCACAAGGGAATAATTAAACCAATTTCATCCCCCTCATGAATCAATGTGAACCTCGTGGTTGAACTCGTACCTGAAGGCATGAAAACTCACCCTAAACATGTCCTGTCCCCCCTTCAAGAATTTTATTTTTTCTTTGATCTAAAAATTTTACAAAACTTGTGCTTAAAAACCCAGAGGGAAGTCGCTCCAATCAGGATCACAAGTCATTAGATAAACTTCCTGCCTGTGGATATTTCTCCCCAAATATACAATTGTTTGCCCTCTGCAGGCTGTGCTAACAGAATGTGAACTTGTCCTGCACTATCTCTAATTCTGCAGAAAGAAAGAGGCAAAATATTTGAAGTTGGTTTGTTTTTCAAGGTGAGGGAAGATGAACTTTTCTCTGTAGACTTAAAATGCCAATTTTTAACTGAATCAAATACCACATTACATTTCTAATGCAGGAAAATGGCAAAAGAAATTAACTCCAAACTAAAAAGCTACTCTTTTGGTAACATTAAGAAGGGAAAATTGCATATTTTTCAATGATTAATCTGAGAAAAGCTTCTGAAAAATCAGAAAAACTATCATGGTGGCCTAAGAGATTAAAAGAGAAGGAACATTTTATTCTATTTATTTATTCCTCCTTCTGTCACCCATAAAACAAACAAAAAATAGAACAACATCAGTGTGAAATCAGCATTTCCCAGATAAATATCTAAGAATAAATTTATGAAAAAAAAAAAAAAAGGCAGTATTTTTAAACATAGAAATATCCAGTTACACTTCTGGGAGTGGAAAATTTTCATGCTACAAATAGAGTTCTCGTTGGAGGATGAAGTTGGCTTCCAAACTGGGAGCTGGAGTGGCCTAGAAGGTAAAGGGGTTAATGTGTATGTCTCAAACATTCAGAGTTGGATGGCTGTGGAGCTGAGCAAGGATTGTTGGTAAAAACACACCGTGAGAAAGAGTAGGATGTGGCTGGAGAAGCGGCCACATAGAGGTAAGGCAGCACTTTTCTGGGACAAACATCCTTATTTTCTTTTTTTCTTTCCTGTCTTTCCTTCCTTTCTTTCTTTCTTTTTCTTTCTTTCTTTCTTTCTTTCTTTTTCTTTCTTTCTTTCTTCTTTCTTTCTTTCTTTCTTTCTTTCTTTCTTTGTTTCTTTCCTTCTTTCTTTCCTTCTTCCTCCTTCCCTCCCTTCCTCCCTTCCTTCCTTCCTTCCCTTCCCCTCTTTAATTCATCTCTTTCTCTTCCCTGTTGACCTTTACACAAATCCCACTGCCTTGTGCTCACACCAGGAGACCAGGGACTAACTTATACTGATTTCCAGGCCAAGTGTATGATTTTCTAATAAACCTTTGTAAGCTTTTGTGGTTCCTCTGACTTTTGTTGTTCCTTTGGACCATGAGCATCCATAAATCTTGGATGTTTCCTCCCTCTTGAACGTGGGATGCCACAGGAACATCCAGGTTTCACCTGGGGCACCAAAGGGGGCCATGGGATGAGGAGAAGGCTTATTTTTACAATATCTAATCATTGGCAGAAGTCAAAATACTTGTCTCTGTTTACTCAGATCTGTGCTTTGAATGGCATAAAGACCATGGGACATTACTGCAGATCCTTGGAGGAAATGTGCAAGGACCTGGGCTCACACTGTGGTAAAAACTTCTCCTGGTCCTCACCTGCCCTGGAGTTCTTACAGCCATGGTGTTTAACCAGTTGCATCTAAAACCGAAGGGCAAATCTGCAAACTGGAGGTGGGAACAAGGGTTTGTGGAAAGACTTGGGCTCTCAAACAAGGTTTTCACCTGCAGAGACACCAGCAATGAATGGACTCCTTTTTCCTGGAGTCTGCAGAGCTCTGTGGAGAAGGATTTGGGGGTCCAGATGGACAACAAGCTGTCCATGACCAGCAGTGTCCCTGTGGCCACAAAGGCCAATGGTATCTGGGGTACATTGGAGAGAGCATTGCCAGCAGGTCAGGGAGGTGATCCTGCCCTTCCACTCAGCCCTGGTGAGGCGCAACTGGAGAGCTGTGTCCAGCTCTGGGCTCATCAGGACAAGAGAGACATGGAGCTCCTGGAACAGGTCCAGTGGAGGGTTACAAAGATGCTGAAGGGACTGGATCATCTCTCTCACAAGGAAAGGCTGAGGGAGCTGGGGCTGTTCAGCCTCGAGCAGAGACACTGAGAGGGGACCTCCCCCACATCTGTCCGTGTGTGCAGGGAGGGGGCAGAGGATGGACCAGGCTCTGCTCAGGGGGCCCAGCAGTGGGACAAGAGGGAATGGGCAGGAACTGATGCCCAGGAAGTTCCACCTGAGTATGAGAAGAACTGCTTTGCTTTGCAGTGACCCAGTACTGGAACAGGTTGCCCAGGGATGTTATAGAGTCTCCCTCTGTGGAGAAATTCCAGAACTGTCTGGACACAACCCTGTGCCATGTGCTTTGGGATGACCCTGCTGGAGCAGGGAGGTTGGACCAGATGACCCACTGTGGTCCCTTCCAACCTCACTCACTTTGTGATTTTCATGACCCACCATTCCACTGAGGAGAGAACACAAACCTTGAGCTGAGACATAAAAGCATGAAAAAATTAGAGAAGCAGCAGTGGCAGTCAAAGACCTTCAAGAGGAGATGGCTGGTCTTTCCTTGTCCCCATCCTGCATCTTCTGGAGCATCCATCACTTGCCACAAGCAAGTAATCATTGCTCCATCACTACAGGGCTTAAAATTCACAGCCTACGTCCAAAGACTACTTTGGCATGGGAAGACATTGTTGCTTTGGGCACCCCAGACCTCTGGCAAGGACAATTCGGGAGGAAAACACTGAAAAGAAAAACTTCTCTGACAGATTGATTTGTAGTGACCATTAGAAGCTGTTCAGGCATGTGAGGGGATACTCCAAGGGCCTCTCTAAGCAGGGAAGGCGGTCAAAAGCAGATGAATTTATCATCATTGGAGAGTTCTGCAGTTCATCCCCAGCTTTTGTCATTTATCACAGGGATGTCACATATCTGGAGCTCTGGGATTCTTAAGGGTGAGATCTGTCACATAAATACAGTTACTAATGCGGTGACTGTATTATACAGTTAAATGCAAATGTTGCAATCTGGAAAACCATTTTTCCTGCCAAACCTAGAAGGTTTTTCCTGTCAGGAATTGATGGAAGTAGCGATAAATGGAGGATAGATAAAGTTAATCCGACTGCTTTGAGTTGAACAGGGAAGGTATTACTTTGAAGGGTTTAACATATTAGCGGAATCAAAACGACATTTCAAAATATTTATGGAAATAATTTTCTTTTTTTTTTTTAAGCTTATACAAGCATTATAAAAAAAAATATAAAATATTATTAAATCCTGCCCTTAATTAAACATGCTGACACTTAAAAGCTTCTGTCTGATTTACTTGAACAAATCTTCTTTCAGTAAATTATGACTTTAAAATATTTTTCTGCTCTAAATGAATCCGCATACCAGAGGAATTAAAACCTTTTTAACAGAAGCTTTAAAAAAAAAAATGTTTAAGCTATACCTCCAACTTATCAAACATAATGGTAAAATAGGGAATGAAAAAGGAAACAATACACACAAATGATAAAAATTAACTGAGAAAAAAAGCCTTTATTGTTTCATATCTATTCAGAAAAGCTGAGGGCATGGATTCATTCACCTCTGCAGCAGGTTGGTGGGTCTCCAAGGCATAAGGATAACCATTCATCCTCCCTGGAGCACACAGAGGAACTGGGAATGTGCAAAGATCACTTTAGTCCAGCTCAGGCACAAATGATCCCACAACTCTCCCCAAAAAGCCAAGGGTTACTGTATTTCTTGGTGTAATATGAGTTAGGTGGGAAGGAACTGAGTTGTCTTAATCATTCAGCCTGAAGGGAAACTCCTTCATTTGATTCAGGGGTGATTCAGGTTTCACTTGAGATGTCCTGGTGTGCCATGACACCTAACACTGCCATTTCAGAAGTGAAAGAAAACAAGTCCTGGGTCAAAGCTACCAAAGCCATGCTTCTCACATCCCCTGGGGCATCTCAATATCCTCAAGAGTAGCAGATCCTGCAGCCTAGAAAGCAAATCATATCCTGGGCTGCATCAAAAGAAGTGTGGCCAGCAGGGTGAGGGAGATGGTTCTTCCCCTCTACTCTGCCCTTGTACACCTGAAGCAGTGTCCAGTTCTGGGACCCCCAACCCCAGAAGGGTGTGGAGCTGTTGGAGTGAGTCCAGAGGAGACCACAAAGATACTAAGAGGGCTGGAGAACCTCTGTTATGGGGAGAGGCTGAGAGTTGGGGGTGTTCACCTGGAGAAGAGAAGGCTCCAGGGAGACCTCAGAGCCCCTTCCAGTGCCTAAAGGGGATCCAGGAGAGCTGGAGAGGGACTTTGGACAAGGGCCTGGAGTGGCAGGACAAGGGGGAATGGATTCACACTGAGAGAAGGCAGGTGCAGCTTTGATATAAGAAGAAATTCTTTCACTGGCACAGGTTGCTCAAAGAAGCTGCAGCTGCCCCATCCCTGGAAGTGTCCAAAGCCAGGCTGGAGAGGGCTTGGGACAACCTGGTCTAGTGGAAGGTGTCCCTGCCCCTGGTAGGGCAGGGTTAGAACTACACAGTGTCTAAGGTCCCTTCCAACCCAAACCATTCCATGATTCTATGGCCTTATCGGGGTGAGCCGAATCCTGACAGACACCACAGACTGAGACGACACAGGCACCCACTTTAGGTGTCTTATCCATCAGAAGGTGTGAACAACCTGTGCCACACAAACCTCACAGCTCAGTCCAGTCCATCTTAAAATTACTGGTTACACCCTGAATGTCAGTGTTTCAGAAGTGCTTCTACAAATCCAGCAAAGCTCCTCAGATTGAGCCTGAGAGCTCGTTGACACAGTTTAATTGACTCTTGCTGTTCAAAGTGGCTTCAAGTTTGTCAGGGATGCTTCTCTTCCCAAAAGAATGCCAAACTGACAATACTTCAACGTAAGTATCCAGTGATTTTAGGGTTATGTGGTGGTAAAATAAACTTATGAAGTGCTTTTACTCATCACTTAAAAATTTTTCAGGTGATGTGGTACATTTCCTGGGAAGGGTGAGGAAGATGGAATTCCCTTTAATTCCAGCAAAGAATACAGCATTTTAGCATTCTGTATTTTAGCAGACCTTGCATGCCTAGGGAAAATACATGTCTTATGAGGTTAATTTTTGTCCAAAACACATGTAAGAGCAGTAATACAAAAGTTCTTCCAGAACAGTTGAACTTGTCTCACCCTGAAGCAGCTCAGTTCTCAAACTGAGCTTTCCTATCGGGAAAATACTTTGAAACTCCTTTGTGGCCACAGGAATTCTTTTCCATGCACCATCTTATCCAGGATTGTGCATCAATTCAATGAGAAAAGCAGTTTTGTCTTCTCACACTGTACAGATATAGAGCCGAGGACTCTCTCAGGTGCGGGAAAAAAATCCCACGTATTTCAATAATGTTCACTTTTCAAAAAAAATTAATGCCAATGGGAGAAGGGAGGTAAAAGCTAAAAGGCTTTTTTCTCAAATCAGGAGAAATCAACACATTTTTCAGTAAATCTAATCAGTGCTAAAAGCCCCAAAAATATCCTTCTTATAACTCCTCCTTAAACAGGGAAATGCTTCTGCCACTGACTTGTAAAGCATCCAAAAGTGCCACAGAGTGAAGACTCTTGGGTTACCTCCCAGACCCACCTGAAAATGGGTAATAAGCTGTGCTGGAGTCACTGCCCTACTGCTCTTGACCTTGCAGTGGGACAAGGTCAAACGTGCAGTAAGGAATCAAACTCCTCACTGAGGTGACCGATGCAGGAAGCCTGGTTTGGAGAGGATGGATTGCTGCCATGGCCAACCAGCCTCCATGGAAAGGACATCAAGGCCCCTTCGTGCCACTTAAAGCTCAGTCTCATGGCTTCCAGGTAGCCAACAAGTGCTACTTGCAGCCTGCACAGCCACTTCTCTTGAGATCACAATGAGACAGGGTCAGGTTGTGAAAAAATGAAAGCTTTTGGTTTTTTTTTTCTTCTTCTATCATACTCCTCAGAGGGCATTGTCCAGGTTACAGGGATGCTTTCATTTCCAGTCATTTTGTGGAGGATGTTGGGAGATTAACCAGGCATATCACTCACAAGAAAAGAGACTGGTTTTCACTGTCAGTGCTCGATGTGGGCATTTAATTTAATTTGCCTAAATTAAAAGCCAGTTACCTTCAGTGCCTAATGTTGGAGAACCCCCTCATCCCAGAAAACAAACCAGTTGATTTTTCCTGCAAAATAAGAGTTCTTAACATGCTGTTTGTAGCCAAGCACCACTGGAGAAAGCTGTTGGCATTGCCTCCTGGCCTTAGCTCCTCATCCCAGTTCCAAACACCTTCTTTCCTTTTGCTCCCATTCTCTCCCCTGTTAATCCAGGGTCAGTTGCATTCAGCCAACTGCATTTTATGGACATTCATGTTTCATTTGCCAGGTCATCCAGCCCCAAGCACGGGGCACACAAGGATTTGTGCTGGCTCTGGGCAGAGCTTAGACCAAGATCATCCACAGTTGGGTCTTGTATACACCCTGCTCATCTCAGCAGCCAAGTCTGTCTCTCTGACTGGAGCTGGCATTCCACTGGGGATGAACTCTCCCAGATTCACTCGCCACAGATACAACCCCTATTCTGAATGATTCAGCTCTCAAAAGGAGAGAAACCATTTCAAAAAAGGGAATAGCCCAGTTTGACAGTCAGAAACGTGCCCTCATCTGATGCCTTTGTGAGTCCTGTGCTTAAGAGGCAGAAAGTCTGGGTGAATTTGAAAAGGAATCAGGTAACCTTGGTTTTATTGTGTTTTAGTAGGACCCTGCAGCCAGATAAGCAAACATGTAGAATACAGACCATAGCAGCTGAATGTCCTGTGTAGCAGGATCACCATTAATCCCTATTCCCAAATACTCTGCCTCCCCTCATCTGCATAACAGCCTCATTTTAGGCAGAGTAAGAGTCACTTAATAAGAAAGTAGAAATTGTGGCAATTTTACTATTTAGATACCCACAAACATCATCGTTTCCCTAATAGCCAAGGCTATAAACCTACCAAATGCTCACTCCCTGCTCCCATCTCCCAAGTTAGAGGATGTTCAAGGAGAAACATGCATCAACCTGTGAAGGAAAGGGGTCAAGTGGCAAAGGAGGAAGATTAAGCCATGATTTGCAGCTGGGCAAGCAGAAAACGCTGCCCCAAAGGTCTCACCTGAAGAGCTGACCCCCCTGAGCAGAGATATATCAGCTCTGCCAGCTCTGTGATTCATGGGGTGCTGCTTTCTGCTGGTGCAGGTCTCAGGAGAAACAGAGATTCCTGTAGAGCACTCAAGGCTGTTTGCCTGGAAAAGGGGGCAATGGAAGGACACCTCAGTTTTAGGAGAGGATTGAGGGGAAAAGAGATGCTGGTCCTCCTCTGCAGAGCACCCTGGAACTGTTTGTTCTGGAGATACAACAAACCAAATAGGAGGAACCAGGAGAGACCTGCTGGAGAATGGGGAGAAGGGATGAAGCAGGAGGTAGCTGGAGGAATTCTGGGGCTGATAAGAAGGGTAGGCAAGCATGTTTAAAGTAAAAATAAGCTGCACTCAACTAACTGGACAATTAATGATAACTAATGATAAAAATAATTAGTGCAATTAGTGCCTCATTGGTGCCTATTTATGTAACTGCTCAGGAAAGAAGGAAATTATCTAGCCATGGTTTTGGAGTGCTCTGAAGAGTCAAGGAATTGATTCTTAAATTGAAAAAAAAGAGTAATTTAGGAGAGCAAACATAATAGCTGTGTGATACAAGACTTTCCTGGGCTAAGGATCTCCACTGATTAAGGTGGTTTGAGTTGCAAATAATTTTGTCCATGTAAACATCTCTCCTGATTACATCGATCTCCACAGACTGACTTTGTACTCCTGCATCCTCTCCAACCCACTAAATTTACTTTCAAATCTTCTAACTATTATTACTATTACTATTTTTAATCCTCTGGTTTGCAAAACAGACTAGATGTGAATTAGGGCAGATCTGATGCCCTAAGGAAACCAATGGAGAGAGAAGGAGAGAGACTGAAAACCAGTCTGAGAGTTTATATTGCACAGAGAAGGTCAATCAGGTCCATCAGGCAAATTACAGCTGTGTAAAGGCAGTATAAAGAAATAAACCCCAAATTCCCCTTTCTTCAAAGCCAAATCTCAGCAGGAACTTCAGTTATATACAGGAAATCAGAGCCACATCCTAAACACTTGATTTTTGCATGCAAGCTGCATTAAGGGAGGTATCTTTAATAAATTGGGCTACATTTGGAAGAGCCATTTTAATTCTCTAATTAGCATGCGTGCAATGAAAGCCAACTGTGCGTGTTTGTGTGTACACAGCTCTGGGAGAGGGGGTTTAATGAACTGGAGCTACTGCAACTGCAACTGAAGTTCCATTTTGTCAGTGTTGTGATGCTGAGATGCAGCTTTCGACCCCATAACACACTTTTCCACCCTTGCCTCTTCTTTTTTTTTTTTTTTTCCATGGAGTCATAGAATGATTTTGGCTGGAAGGGAGCTTAAAGATCATCCAGTTCCAACCCACTGCCATGAGCAGGGACACCTTCCACTATCCCAAGGGTTGCTCCAAGCCCAATCCAACCCGGCCTTGGACACTTCCAGGGATGGGGCAGCCACAGTTTCTCTGGGCAACCTGTGCCAGGGCCTCCCCACCCTCACAGGGAAACATTTCTTCCTAATATCCAACCTAAACCTACTGTCTTTCAATGTAAAGTCATTCCCCTTTGTGCCATCACTATGTGCCCTTGTCAAAAGTCCATTTTTACTTGGGTTCATGGACTTTGGCAAAGTGGAAAAGGGGTAAAACAAAAGGAAAAGCTACACAAACATGTGTTGTGGTTTAGCTGCAGCCAGAAACTAAACTCCAGAGAGCCACTCACTGGTGGGGTGGGGTGAGGAGCAGGAAAGGCCTTGACTCTGTATAATCACTGCTTTGCAAGAACTAGAACATCCCAGGGTTATCCATGCTGCTTTTATCCCAAATCCAAAACAGCCTTGTGCTCACCACTACGAGGAAAATCAACTCCATCCCAGCCAAAACCACCACAGCATCCTACTCTGGCTTCACTTTAAAAACAAATAAAAAAACCCCAACAACAAAAAAAGATAACAATAAAAACAACAATAAAAAAATAACAACACAGCCAGACCCACAGAAAGCCCTTTCACTGTGGGTCATCTTTTTCTTTATCTACCACCATTCTCTGCCACCTGAAACCAGCACAAGCAAAGTTTTATAGGATCAATACACATCCTACCACCATTAATCACCAACAGAAACAAAAAAAAAAAAGAAGTGAGTCTGACAAAAAAATGCCATAAAAGGGCTGAAGAAAAGGTGAGAATAGATGAGGGAAAAAATGAAAAGGCTGGGACAAAGAAAGACCTGCAGCAATTTAAAATAAACTCACAGTCCATCCTGCAGCTCTTGAGTATCGTTTGAGGTCCCCAGAGATCGAAGACTTCTTTCCAGAGAGGTCACTGTCAACAGCACAGAAAGAAAAGATAAAGGAACAGGACACTTTTCCAGAGAAAAAAAATACTGGATTTTAGTTCAGTTGTTTGTCTGGTAATTTTATTTTTTTTTTTAATACATTGAAGTATTTGAACAAGTAACCCATGAGACAAAAGGGACACCATCCAGCAACAGCCATTACAACAGAATGGATAAACTGAGTTCCCTGGATGCATAAACGGTGAATCCATGAATCTGTGCCACGACATGATGGAATATGATCCCTTGTAAGAGTAAGAAAACCTCCATCCCATGGACCTTGCACAGGTCTCTGACTCTTCCAGCCTTGGGATGGCACAGAGCTGTGCATGGAGCATCTCCAGCTGGAAAAGTGCCCCCCGTGAAAACGCAAGAAATTGCATAATAACTATTTATTGCTCTGAATAAAAATTAAGAGGCAGAACATTGATGTTCACTCCAATATTTCCCTCCTTCTTGTTTGAGACCTTAGCTCTCAAAATCTTTTCTATTTCTATTTTCTTTTCTATTTCTATTCTAAAACAGAACCCTTTGCTGTGATCATCTCCTGTGTTGGAGAAATATTTGGGCTTTCCCATCAGGAGAGGAGGATATTCTATCCTAAGGACACCAAGAAGGTGGAAATATGGTTTGCGTTGCTTTTAATGACTTCAGATTTAAGAAATATATATATATATATATATGTCTGTGTGTGTATATATAAAAGTAACAGAAAACTAGGAGTACAGTTGTCTTTTTACACCCTTGAATTTCACTGTCTCAAATTGACTTTCAAATTAAAAACAGGTCACTACTTCTGGACTTAGCACAGCAAGTATGAAAAGCATTTGAAGATTTTCCACAATGAAACACATTAAATAAATTACATTCTTGATATTTACATGTGAGATTTTTCTCAGGATGCTCCCAGTTGTAAAAACTCATCACCCGTTATCAGTCACGCTTCAGTATTTAAGGAAAGAAAGAAGAGCAGATTAGAAACATGGCTCAATTATTTCTGCAGAAATTTAAGAAATCCTCTGTTTTAATGACTCTGCAGACTTGGACTTGGCCTGTAACTTTGAACAAGTCACTTAATTATATTTCCACTGACAGACCAAATCCTCTCTTCTCTTTTGGGCTCCACTGGCTTGACACCAAAAGTCACTAAATAGCACAAAAAATAACTAATGTGCCTGAAGAACACGAATATTCAAACAAACCTTGAATACGACCATATATTTCTACCCAAAATGCTAGATCTCCATAACAGATTTTAGTGCGGAGTTTGAAGATTCAGTAAGATAAAGCCTCAAGAAATTGTCTATAACTGAGCTAATAATTATTCTTCTTTGCAGGAAGCACAATATTTTAAAGAATAAATTGGAATTTTTCACTAATAACCATTTGCTTCTGTAAAAGAACAGATCTGATCCTGCAGAACAGATCTGATCCTGCAGATATCTCATGGATATTATAATTCCTTCTCTTCCCCTCTCTGCAATCCTAAAAACCCAATCTCCCATGCAATCTATAAGCCCTCCATTTCAAATACAAAATTTTGCATCAACTAAAAATACTTCTGGGCCCATCAACCCTTGGAAACAAAGCAGAATGTGGTCCTTGGAGAATGGACAGCAAGCCAAGGTAAAGAAAGGATTTGTGTGGACACTGAATTTGTAAGAACGTGTTAATGTCATGTGTGCAACTCTAGAAGGAAAAACAGCAGCTGGAGCACCCATGAACTTCCCCAACCTGGCCTGCAAAAATCAGGACAATTCAAAGTGAATTTTGCTACCACCTGCTTTGGAGAAGATTGGAGTAGGAAGCAGCTTTTCTACTGTAAAACACCTTTCAAAACTTCACACACATACCATTTTATGCTGAGGTAAATCCATGAGCTATCAGATTTGTTAAGGATTTTGGAAAACGTACATAAAAGGAAAAGAATCTGAGACATGAATACAAGAGACAAGGAAAGCACTTGTCAGTCAGGTGAGAAAATGACTCAGGTTTAAGTCCCTATCCAATAATTTTACCCAATATTCCAGTTTGGACATAGTATTTATGAACTTACATAAAGGTCAGTCATCCTAAAACGACAAGACAGGCTCTATGGAGCAGTCAGAGGTCACCATTTGATGTAGCTCTTACCTGGAAAATAGTGAGACTAAGACTCCTGAATCTCAAGAAAACCACCCATGGCCTGAGCTGCATCAAAACAGGAGTGGCCAGTGGATCAAGGGAGGTGATTCTCCCCCTCCACCCTCCTGCCGGGAGACCCCACCTGGAACACTGTGACCACCTCTGGGACCTGTTGGAGCAAGTCCAGAGGTGGCAACGAGGATGCTCCGAGAGCTGGAGCCCCTGTCCTATGGAGACAGGCTGAGGGAGTTGGGGTTGCTCAGCCTGGAGAAAAGAAGGCTCCAGGGAGACCTTGTAGCCCCTTCCAGTGCCTGAAGGGGCTCCAAGAGAGATGGAGAGAGTCTTTTTAGCAGGGTCTGCAGTGACAGGACAAGGGCTAATGGCTTAGATTAAGGGGTAAGGGTAGGTTTAAATCAGGTTTCAGGAATAAATTCTTGGCTGTGAGGGTGGCGATTAGAACAGGTTGCCCAGAGAAGCTGCCCCATCCCTGGAAGTGTCCAAGGCCATTTTGGACAGGGCTTTGAGCATCCTGGTCTAGTGGAAGATGTCCTTGTCCATGGCAGAGGGGTTGGAGCAAGATGATCTTTCAGGCCCTTTCCAACCCAAGCCATTCTATGATTCTGCAATTAAGTCTGAGCTATTTTGGACTAAATCTAAACTGCTTTGACAATGAATCACTTTATCAAAATCTGTGTGCTGGATGTGGAAAATCCCTCTCAATTTACCAGTTCTGACCATGTGAGCAGTAGCTCTACCACAGAAGCAAAACATCAAGCTGTGCTGGGGAGATGCTGTGAAGCCACTGCTAAAACAGGTATCTTATTTTAAAAGCCTTGTACTCTTTATTTTTAACAGGCACACGCTGGTCCTGCATGATGAGGCACATCCAGAAGGTATCACTGCTGTTGGAACTGCCCTAATTTACAGAACCTGAGGGTTTCAATCCTTTAAATCAATGGGGGATAAGAAACCATTGTGAGATGGCAAAGGAGACTCCATCACACCTGAGCTCAGTCTTTAAAATCAAGGTAATGTGCATGGCACCAACCTGTTATGTGCAGTCATTAATGAGCAAGTGGCAGGAATTAGAGAGGGAAGAGACTCATTAGAGCACTCAGGTTCTCCATCTGGCCAGAACAGGTCTGATTCCTTCAGTATATCCTCCACTGATCAGACAGGACGCACCAAAGCAACCCCATTTAGGAGTGTTATTTAATTTACTTATTTATAAGACACTTAGTGAGAGGCAGCTAAAAGCTGTACACTGAACAAAATGCAAAACCTTGATAAAAATATACAGGAAAAAAAAAGCCATAAATAAGACAATTTCAGCCAACATTTTGGCTTCTTTTTGTGTCCAAATAGGAAAAAATCAGCTAAATTAAATAACCCATGGAAATTGCAAAAGTCAAAGCACTATCAAACAACCTGGTTTAGTGGAAGGTGGCTCTGCCCATGGTAGGGAGGTTGAAACTAGGTGATCTTTAAGGTCCCTTCCAACCTAAACCATTCTGTGACCCTATGAACCTATGAACCTTCCCTATGGTCAACAGGGACAGCCCCAAAAGATTTAGAGAAAGAAAGCAGATGCAAAGAATAGGAAAAATCTCCCTCTACTCCTTCACACTTCTGTGAGAAGTGGCATTAAAAAATGTCTATAATGCTCAAGACCTGGCAGGAGAGTGATCCAGTAGCACATAAAGAGAACCAGCTCTCCTGACTAAGATTTTTATTCAACACACGAGGAAGATTTCCATTTTCACCGTAGAAAAAGGGAGCAGGAATCATTTATGCGTGAGATCAGCCCCGACCAGCTCAGGGCTGTAAAAATCCCCCTTGGTCAGGAAGCAAGTCCTAAAGTGCCCAAAAAGGATTTATATCACCCCAAAGGCTCAGAACTCTGTAAAAAAAGAATAAGGAGAGCAAAGAGGGACAAAGCACACGGTGTTTATTACCTGTGCAGTGTTACTCAATAAAATTCAATGGTGCTTTAAAATCCAGGTACAAAGTTGACTTCTTGTTTCATTAAAAATAGTCACTCCCCAAAGGTAGAAAAAGTATTACTGAGATTGCCCACAACCTGGAATTTTTGGAAGCTAAACAACAGAAGCATAACGTGGGCAACTTGGGACATCTTGGAACAGCCTGATCCAGGGAAAGGGTGGAGTCACAATCCCTGGAAGTGTTTGAAAATGAGTTGACATGGTTTAGAGGGTTTGGTGGCATTCAGTCAAAGGTTGGACTTGGTGATCTTGGAGGTCTTTTCCAACCTCAATGATTCTATGATTTCATGATCTTTAGCAACCCAGGAGGGAGAAGAACCTTCCAGGTGCATGGTTTGGTCTCCAAACACAACGGGGAACCTGAAAAACCCCAGAGAGGCCGGGGCAAGGCAGGAAAAGAAGGAAAAGAGGAGCCGTGATGGGATTTATGCACCTTGTAGGATGTTCAACACACCATGCCCAGCACAGAAGGAGTAAAACCCCTCATCTGATACAGGGTAGAAAGCATCATGGGCATTCTTCCCTATTTTCTAACCCTAAAAGTTTCTTTCCCTAAAGTGGCTTAGCTGTGCCAAATCTTAGCATCCCTCTCCTGTAAAGCTCTATCCACTTTTTGGGGAAAGACTATAAAAACCACACATATAAACTGAATGGAACTGACTTTATCAGACAAAAAATAATACAGGTGATGAACAGAGCAACAACAGTGGAGTATCTTATGGGCATTTCTTCAACCTGAAAGCACTTTAAAAGGCATTATAAATTCATAGATTCATAGATTTTAAAGGCCAGAGAGAGCAATTCTGATTATCCAATCTGATTTCCTCCCATAAAACTTTGTCCTATCACTCCTACATCAAGACTCCAGACTGCAGCTGGACTAAAGTATATCTTATAAAAAGACATTTGAATCTTGATTTAAAGGTTCGAAGCAAAGCCAAATCCATCAGGTCCCCTCCATAAGCAGCTCTAATGGCCAGTTATCATCATACAGAAAGATTGAATTTGTCCAGCTTTAACTCCTATCTCCTGATCTCCTTCTGTGTGAGAACCTTAGATTAATGAGTCCTTTGCTATTTATGTGATGTCTTTTTTCCTACAGAGGTACTTACACACCACGGGTGAGTCCTGTCAGATGTCTCACACAGAAATTTGGATGGCACGTATTTTAAAGTCTGGTTTGCAGACTTCAAACAGTTGTGTCTCCATTTTTGCAAAGTAGTTTTAAGCATTTTAAGTACAGGCTTTGTCATTGCCTGCTTCACAGAGCACTCAACTCAGGCAACTCTTAGCAGAAAACGCATCATCACCATCTCAAAAGGAGTAACAAAGACCAAGAGAGGTTTTTCAAACCCTAATTGAATGGATTAATGCAATTCTAACAAAGAATGAAAAGAGAAATTGGGTTGTGGCATTTAAAAAAAAAGATGTGCCACTCATCTTGAGGTGTTATCAGGATAAACTCCAGGACAGTAGGAGTTTTGATTACAGAAGAGACATATCAAGTCAGGCTTAACCTGGCTGGTTTGGATAATAGTTGGTGTCTGTAACAGCTCACACAGGCTCACAGGCAGGCTGCAAAACTTCAGACTGAGCCCTCAGTTTGGAGCAGAAGTTACTGCCATTCATCACTACCACTGCCAAATTAAAACTATTAGTGCTGGAGCAACCAAATTTGATGCTACTGCAGGTATTTCTGTGAGTTCTGGTGTGGTTGTTCACCCACCTGCAAGCCAAGTACCCGTGGTCACAGCTGGAAAGTTCAAGCTCCCACAGGAGCCATAATCCCTTGTTTACATGGGATGTGTGTCACCAACAGAAGGGTCACAAAACCCTCGTAGTCATGGAAAAATCGGTGCTGGAATTTTCCTGGTAGTTAGAGCATACACAACTCCTCTAAAGAAAAGATGACTATATTTTAGAAGTTTTGCTTGCTATCCTTCTTCTAACAAGGATCCCTCGCTGCAAGGACTGGGGCTCTGCCCCTGGGACACACTGGGGCATCATTACACAAACAAGGAGGCACTAAAATCCTCTCCCTACACCAAGGCCAGGCCTTTCTGCCATCCAGTCCCTACAGACACAGAACAGAACAGACACAGAAGGTGTCCAGGTGATTCCAAAGCAACTTCAAGGTCTTTTGTAAAATCAGCACCAATAAGTTTTGATTCCTGTCTGACATTAGTGTATTTTAGAACTGGGGTACCATGACATCAGCTTCCATTCAGCAATGTTAGTTTACATCTGTCTGCAAGATAATTTCCCCCAGCCTAATCCAACAAAACTGATGAGCCAGACTTGTCTCCAAAGAAGGGAAGCACTCTGCATCTCCAGGGCCTGAGGATCCAGGAGCAGGAGTAGCATCTCTGCTCAGTCTACAGAGTGAAGAATAACAGTAGAGTCTTGGTGTTGGTGTTTTCATAAGGGAGATGGATGTTCTGCAAGCTCACAAGACAGGCTCTGAACACAGCAGTGCTGCAGCATATTAGAAAATAAGTCTAGCTTGTTCCACCTTTCTGCACTCTAACTCCCCATTGTAACAGATGACACAATTAAAAATAGAAAAGGATGTGGTATCAGCAAGGATTGGGATATATTTGTGCCTGTTTAATGGAACATATGGCGGAATATTTTTACATCTTATAAAGGACTGTGTATTGGACATGTGCTGCTGCTCGGGAGATGCAGCAGCAGAAAAGCTGCATTAATATTTGCTCTGTGACAAGAGGACCTGCCACACACCCTGCACAGGCACAGGAGTCATCAGCAGGACAGCACACAACTGACTGGGAAACCTTTCATTATACGCACCATTGGAGTTAATTCGGAACACGTTGGCTGAAGTCTCCTGAAAAAGCTCCTGCAGTTCGCTGGGATCAATCTGGGTGGCTGTGGAGACAAAAAGAGAAGAGATATTTTAATACTGGAGGCCACTGATCACTTTGAAAGGGGGATGGGCCTTTGAAGGGGGGTACAGGTTCCTCTTTGCTGCAGAAATTTAGCCCAGGGAGGGTGGTTTGCTGTAGTTTTTACACAGTGTCTGACCGTGGAACTTGCACTGGACTGGCAGATCAGCCCCTCAGGACAGTGAAGATGCTGCTGCAACATGGTGGATAGGGGAGACTGAGGCAGCATTTGTGGGAATTATTAGCAACTGGAACTCAGTTATCAAGTGGGAATATCAGAACCCCAAGTGAATGAGAAACCACAATCACAACATCACTTAACCATCACTTCCCAGAGCGGGAGGGCAAGTGAGTGGTTCCTGCCTGCATGAAAAGGCAGGAAGCAGCAAGTAGAGCACAACTGCTCCATGGGCTGAAAACCTGTGGGACTTTTAACATCCAAGAGGTGCTCCTTATCTTCCTATTTCTTTTTAATAGCCCAGCTGCAAAGGGCAATGAGTTAGTGCCAGGAATTGGTATTGCTATTGTTGCTGTGTTTTTGGGGTTTTCTTTCAAACTTTGTTTCTTCATTTTCCAACTTTAAACCCCCTTAAACTATCCCAAGCTTCTGCACAGCTTCACCACCTCCTGACAAGGAGTGATGTGAGGTTGGCCTGGACTATACTATAGAATCATAGACTCATAGGATGGTTTGGGTTGGAAGGGACCACTTAGTTCCAATCCTCCAACCCCCTTGCCATGGGCCTTCCACTAGACCAGGTTACTCAGAGCACCACCTAGCCCAACCTTGAACACTTCCAGGCATGGGCATCTACAGCTTCTCTGAGTAACCTGTGCCAGGGCCTCACCATCCTTATAGTAAAGAATTTCTTCCTAATATCTAATATAAACCTACCCTCCTTCAGCTTAAGGCCATTAATTATGGCCATATTACACAGAAGGGATACATCACTTAAAGAAGGTTTAAACTGGTAGCTTTACAGAGCCCTATTCTGTTGCCCAGCTGTGTCAGCTTTTACAGGTTTCCCAGAAGCTACTCTACCTGAAACTTTGGTCGTATCCAAAAGCACCCCAGGGCGTGTACACCCGACACAGTACAGTGCCTTCAAACAGCCCCTGCTATCAGCAAGGTGCTCCTCTGAGACAAAGCATTAGAGAGACTCAAAGAGGAGCTATGATTCATATCTTCAATTTTTATAACACACTCTGCATCCCTCAACCAGATTTCCCTAAGCTGTTAAAAAGCCACATGCCCAACCTGTGCTTGGAAGAGCAGAAAGTCAGTGATGGAGCAAGGCAAAAACCCAGGAAAATGGAATAAAATGAGAACCCCACTTGATGCACTGCTCAGGCTAGTCCTGAGGATGCATCTCCTGGCACTTGAGGACAAGCTCCACATCCGAAGGCCAGATTTTCCATTGCTTCTCACACTCATGTGAGAGGGTTGAGCCCTGGAACAGCTGTAAATAAAGTCATGGATCAGCCTCTCAGGTTGACACAAATCCAGGGTATTAAATGGTGTTTAATCCAAATGCACAGGGGCTCATTGCTAGAGATTTTCCCACTCTTCTCTTCCTGCAGTTCCTCCTAAATCAGCTCTCCCAGACACCCCTTTCCTTTGCTTTATAGAGTCTGTTCAACACCAGAAATGAGCTGGAGCTCCCCCTTCCCCCAGGAATTTCCCTTGTTACCAACAAGATCCAACTCTCATTAAATCACTGGCAAAAGAGGAGCCAGGATAAGATTTTTACATCTTTACAGACAGTGATGACCCCCATTTCAAGAGGTTTTCCTTGGATTTTCAGGGTGCTGACATGCTGCGGGTTAGTTATGGGAATATGAGCAGCCAGGACATGACTTCAGCTTGGCAAAATTTCCAGTTGCATGTGCTCAGAGGGCTGGGCCACATATTTTGTGATAGAGATTTTTTTGGATGGGTGGCAGGTTTTTGTGGTTGTTATTTTTGAGGGGAGGGTGGTTTTTTACCTCTTTATTTCCATTCTTTCCTTAGAACACTGGATTTGCCTTAATGGATTTTTAGCCTGGCCCAGTGATCCTGGGTCCATGTGCACTCAGGTGTTGAACAAATCCTCAGATGAACCATGAGGAACCAAACCAAGGGCTGGAAACTCATTCAGATCATCAATTATTGCATTAAACTTCCCAAAATAATCCACACTGCAGACTTCAATGTGTTTCCACATGAGGACACTCCTGTAGATTCACAGCATCTATCGGTGTGGAGACAATTAAAATGCCCAAACTACCCCAAAAGTAAAGAGGAAATATCCCAAATGTTGCAAAGGGCTGGAGAATCACCAATTTTATTCCAAGGACTGGCAGTTTTATTCCAAGGAATGCACACCTGCATTTTGGATTCCCTGTGACACTGTGAGAAAGAAACACTGAGCAACACTATGAGTCCAGAGTTGTTCCACGAAGTTAAAAACTACTCAGAAATTGAAGTGCTAATTTGGGAGGGTGAGATTTATTTAAATTTATTGGTGGGATACCATTTTTCTCAACCTCTACCTCATTTCCCTAATAGAAAATAGGTAAAATTCAACAGGACAATGTGTGAGGATTGTACTGTGAGGACATGGAAACAATTTTTGAAGCCTCTGCATATTCATTTTAGCCAAATGCAAGAGGACTGTGAGATGACAAAGTCCCCCTCAAAAACCTGAAATCTCAATCCATAAATATCTACCAGAGAGCACCATATCACCCCCACAACTCAGAAAAAAAGCAAATTAATTTTTTAAAAAAAAAAAAAAAAATCAAGGTAGACAAAACCTTTGGCCAGAATTTCCAAACAATTACTTTGAAAATGCAATTCTTGGAGAACAGCTGAGAAAACCACACTGAATGTGGCTTCCAGTTCCCTGCCCCTGGGTTTTTATTTCATGTCACAGCACGCTGCCAGTTCTGGTTTCATTTTGTTTTTTATTTTACAAAAGAAAACAAAATAGTAACCAGAAGGTTGTTTTAACTACTCCAATCTCGAGCTTCAACACATCAAGCCAAGATGTTGCAGCTACTCATGGAGGATTCAGCAGCTCAAGTAGACAAGTAAAACAATTTAAAAACAGTAGCAGAAAACAAAGTAAAAATGCTGTACTACCAAGCTAAGGAAGACAACCCAAGACTGGGAAGGTAAGTGAATATAAAGTACATTTGTGCCTTATAAAAAATAAAACATCTTTGACTACATCAAGTGAATACTAAAATATTATGATTCCCAAGAAGGATTATGAGGTTTCTGATGTGCATTAAATGCTGATATGCATTAAATACGTGTCCTGACACTATCAGAGTTCAGGGTCACAACTGGGAAAAAATGACTTTTATTTACACTGTGGGTCCTGGAAGCTGTGAAGGTTTTGCAGTGCATATGTTACAGAATCCCAATGCAAATCTTTCCTCCTTCACTTCCTTAACTGGAGAGTTCCAGAAACATTTTTACAGTTTTTACATTTATTTTCCTCATTTGTTTTCCAGGAAAATCCTCTTAGCAGGAGACAGAACAACCCAACTTGCTCTGCTATCAGTTCAACCTTGTCCCCACCTAGCAAATAGTGACAGCCTGTTATATTTATTGCAACTCATAGAAATCACAGAGTGGTGATTTCCCATGGGTAGGGACACTTTCCACTAGACCAGGTCACTCAACTCCCCATCCAACCAATTCCTAAAGCAGTAGCACCCAACAATGGCATTTATCTGCCCATATAAATCTTATTCTGCCTACGTAGCTCTTATTTCTTTTGCTTGAGAAGCTACCCAGACACCCAGGTAGGTCCAAGAGATGGAAAGACGAGCTTTTCAATCCATGTTCTGCCAAAGCAAAGTGTGTCAACACACGCCCTGGCCAACTGCAAGGGGAGATCTCAGCAGGGAAAGGGATTGTAAGGAGATAATTCAACTTGAGTGTGGTGGCCTGACCATGACTGGCCACCAGGTGCCCACCAAAGCAGCTCTGTCACTGCCCTCTGTCGAGGACCAGGAATCGGAATGGGAACAATTCCGGAAATGGAAAAATATGTACAGCGATTGAATGGACTTCACACATTGTGTGTTTCCCCCGAATTTGTATCTTCCGGGCATGTCCCGGCCTGCTCACCTCCCTGCACCTCTGTCTTCTCTGCCAACTGGCTGGAGAAGCTGCGGCAGGAGACAGCCCCCATTGGCCCTTTCCTCCCCTGGTCCCTCCTGTGCTCCCCCCCCTTTTTTTGCCCACAGCTCAATCCTGGTTTGTCCCCCCGTCTGTCTGTCTCCTGCTCCACCCTATGTTCTGGCCCTTTCCCTCCGGATAAAAACCCCGTGCGCACGCTGGATTAAAGATTCTACCTGCACCCCACCTTTGTGTCTGGGATCTGTGCCGTGTCGCGGCCCCATTCCCCTCCCCCGCTCGGACCGCGGCAGCCCTCTTCAGCCAGACAGGAGGAGAAAATATGACAAAAGGTTTGTGGGTCGAGATAAGAACAGGGAAAGTAACTCAACAGTTACTGTCACAGGCAAAACAGACTTGGGGAAATAAATTGAATTTATTACCAATCAAAACACAGTGTAGCATAATGAGAAATTTTCTTAAAACACATTCACCCCTCTCTTCTTCCTAAGCTCAACTTCACTCCAGATTTTCTCCATCTCGTCCCCTCCAGGGGTGATGGGACAGGGAATGAGTGCTGTAATCAGTCCATCACACATTGTGCTTCTTCCTCCTCTGGGAGACAATTCTTCCCACTCTTCCCCTGCTCCAGTGCTGGGTCTTACCCAAGGAGGCAGTTCTACAGGAACTGCTCTATCATGAGTCCTTTCCACATATCCTTTCCACGGGGTCAGTCCTTCAGGGTACCTTTGGGGTGATACCCCGTGGGGTCACAAGTCCTGCCTGAAGAACTCTTCCAGTGTGAGCTCCTCTCTCCACAGGTCCTGCCAGGAATCTGCTCCAGTTTGAGCTTCCCATGGGGTCACAGCTTTATTTGGGCATCCCCCTCCTCCTGTGTGGGGTCCTCTATGGGCTGCAGGAGGATCTCTGCTCCCCCATGGACCTCCATGTGCTGCAGGGGTACAGCTGCCCCACCATGGGTTGCCCCATGGGCTGCAGGGAAATCTCTGCTCCAGCACCTGGAGCACCTCCTGCCCCTCCTTCCTCATTGACTTGGGTGTCTGCAGGGCTGTTTCTCTCATATTCCCACTCCTCTCTCTTGGTTTCATGTAGGCAAATTCTGGCACCTTCTCATGGAAAATACCACTGCAGCCCCCCAGCACCAAAACCTCGCAACATAAACCCAACACAATGAGGTAGATCCTTCTCATAATCCATATTCCTGCAGTCCTGGAAAAACCTGTATTGCCAAGACAGACTCAGGAGGTGTTCTGGGGATACTTTACCCCAGTAATTGCTTCCTCCAGGTAAAAATCAGTGAGACTGCAGCAGGTTTAAATCTGCACATGCAGCACCATCTTAATGCCTTTCTGCTATGAGGAGGTGGAATCTTGACCTCTTTGCTACCTCCTTGCACTTTGGATCAATGCCAAAAAGAAACCAACCAACCAAACAAACAAAATCTGAATCATGAAATCATTTAAGTCAGAAAGGACCTTTAAGGTCAAGTCCAACCATTAGTCCAGCACTCCAAATCCATCACTAAACCCTGTGTCTAAGTAACATATCTACACATCCCCTAAATCCCTGCAGGGGTAGTGAGTCAATCACTTCCCTGGACAGCTCCTTCCAATGCTGGACAACTCTTTCAGTGAAGAAATTGTTCCTGATATCCAACACAAACCTCCCCTGGCAAATCTTGAGGCCATTTGCTCTTGTCCTATCACTTGTTACTTGGGAGAAGAGACCAAACCCCACCTGGCTACAACCTCCTTTCAGGGAGCTGTAGACAGTGGTTGAGAACCTTAAAAATCCACACAAGCCTTACACAGGGCTTTTGCCACCACTACACTGGAGAATACTCAGAGTGGGCTGCATTCCACGTTTCAGTGCAATTCTTTATTTATTCTTTATTTCTTTATATTTAATTCCTCACACTTCTGTCCACGGGAGACACTCAGGGTGAGGACTGACCACCCGTGGGATGTGGTGTCGGTGCTTGGAGCAAAACACAACACAGGAATCTGTTTGCTTCCCGCAGTCTTGATCAGGAGGATGAAAATGCTTCTGATGCACGTGGGGCTCTCAGGTGCTGTGACAGCTCCAAGCACCATGGACAGCAGCTTTGGAAGGGAAAGGAGAAATCCCAGCAAGCTGTTGAGCAGGAATGTCTTTCAGTTCTTCTTCAAGACAAGCCAAATGCAAAACATGACCAGGCTTATAAGGTCTTGTCTCTAGTGATCTGGATCTAATTAATGCCGAAAGGGAATTGTAGAGGTCCAGGACAACACACGTGGTAAAGGCACCTACAGGAACATCCTTTTGCCTAATGTTAATGAAAACTGCCTGTGTTTGCCACGTTAATCTTCCCTGCCTATTAATTATTTCACACTAATTTGAAGCTCCTAATGGCTTTTCTGCAGCCAGGTGAAGTCAGTTGCCTCCCTGAACTCAATTTTGCAGCAAACCCAAAATAACTCATAAGCTCCAGAAAAGAAGAAGCAATAATTAAAGTAACTCCAATAAAAAAGGAGGAGAAGGGGAAAATCAGGACAAAAATTTGATCTTTTTACTTATGATACTTAATGTGGCTGTAACAAAGCAACTCAGCACCTAAAAGTGTAATGTATTTATCTCAAGAATTTTGTCTCTGTTCTGTTAAAGAAAGTCACAGATTTCCTGCATCTGAATCTCTCCTTTTAAAGCTTTAAGTGAAGTTACAGCATCACCCTTTGCTGAAGAAACTCCAAAAAGAAAGTTCCTTGGTATCCAAACTGCTCTTTTTTTTTTTACCATGAGACACCTGCAAGGAGTACAGAGCAGCTAGGGAGCAACCAACTCACTCTGATTTCAAACCATGCACCCCAAATCCTCAGTTTACCTCCACCAACATGGATTAAGTACCACTGCACCCAGCCCTGGGGATCAACCCCTTCACAGCCCAGTTGAATGGATAAATCTCACCCATCCAGCACCTTGTTCCTTTTCCAGGACCACAGGAACCATTGCAAGGCTTCAATCCCTACCTTGAAGGTTTTTCATAGAATTATGTAAGAGAGTAACTCTTTATTGAAGATTATGATCCACAACCCATGTGCCTCTGGCACTGGGAAATGAACTCAAGGGTTCATCTCAAGGAAGAGATTGATTTCCAGCTGCTGGCCCGAGAGTAACACATTTGCTCTGGAGCAAAATGGCAAATCCATGTCTTTATTTCAGTTTTTCTGGAACAATTGACATAAAAATGAGAAGGTGGAAGAAGATGAAAGACGCAAAGGGAGGAAAAGAGTAAAGATAAAGGAGCAGATTGTCATGGGAAGATGAAAATGCTTAAGAAAAAGACAAGCAAGAACTGGTGGGTGCACAGACACCTACACCCACTCCAGATGAGTCCTTTAGCCACCAGTACTTCCCAGGGTGCTCCTCCCTGGGGACTCTGGTGTCTGATCCCATGTTTCATACCAGCCCTTGGTCTCTTCCACTGCAAGAACAACGATTTGGTCTTCTGCTGCCTTTCCATTTCATATAAACCACAGGAACCTCATTTCTCCTCATCACCTCTACTCTCCTGTTGAAACTGGTCAAAAAAACCTTCAACAAGTACCAGGATAGAAGGGATTGGCCAAGAGCATGTTTGAACAAGATTCCTTTCTTCAAGGAAAAGAGCTTAAAATAGAAGGGGAAATGGAAGGGAATGAGAGAAGCAGCATCATGTCTAATGTTGCAAAGTTGCTCCCGGTGTTCAAACGTAGGAGGTCTTTATTTCCTCCTGCTGAAGTTTGAGAGAAATAAGTGATAAAGGAAAATGTAAGCAAAAAATCACACTCATCAGGCAGCATGATTTTCATCAGCGTTGGAAAACGTGAGGCTGTTTCACACGGAAAAGCTCTGAGGGTCTTTGCTGCAGATTTGGGCAGTGACTTGGACAAAAAAAAACAAGTCTCCTCTGCACAAAGATCACAAAAAGAGGGCACTGAGGAAATTCAATGTTTAAAAATGATCTGGAGCTGGTGTTTGCACCAGTCCTCTTCCCCTTCTCACACAGTGGGGTCAGTGTATTCTAGAACACAATTAGCTCTGGGTTAACTCAAGGTCTCTGTTTGTATTAACACTTGTAAACTCCTGATCATTTTTTTTTTCTTAAATCATCTTCCTGATTTGTCCAAGTTCTTTTGAACATACAAAATATTTTTTTTTCCTAGCTTTAGAAATGAAGCTTTACCTGAAGGTGTCTCAGGTGGAAGGACAGATTTCATCCCACCCATCTAAAAAGGAGATGGGATAAGTATTGAAGTACCTGCCTCCTTCTCGTCTCACCGAGAGAAAACCAAGAATCACAGAAACATAGAATATCCTGAATTGGAAGGGACCCACAAGGATCATCAATGTCCAACTCCTGGCCCTGCACAAGACAACATCAAGAATCTCCTCATGTGCCTGAAGGTGTTGTCCAAATGCTCCTTGAGCTCTGGCAGCCTTGGTGCTGTGCCCATTGCCCTGGGGAGTGTGTTCAGTGCCCAACCACCCTCTGGAGGAAGAAGTATTTCCTAATATCCAACCCAAACCTCCCCTGACACAACTTCAGGCCATTTCTTCAGGTCTTATCACTAATCCCCACAGAGAAGAGATCACTCTCTGCCCCTCCACTTCAGCCTCACCCTACAGAATTACCCTGCTCCCAACTTACTTCCCCATCAGACACACTTGAAGAAAAAAATTTGAGAAAATCAATGAAAAAAAACCCTCCCATCTATTTAACAGCTCAGATTTTTTTCTTTGGAAGTCCTACCACAGCTATAGGAAGTTCACAAGAGGACACAGATATTTTATAATCCCTAAGCCATGCTAAATTCAGGGCCTAAACTCCATGAGCTTACCAAGGAGGTAAAGCAGGCAGGGAGAATCATTTCAGGTTGGTAAGGGCCCCACCCAGGCGTGAATTTTTTTTCTTGGGCTCTCTGAAGCAATTTCAATACCTAAGCCTTTATTCCAGACTCTGAGATTTGTGCTTTAATTAACATGTTCCCAGAGAAGTAACTGCAGTGTACAGTGTCCCCAGCACAAATGTTCCCGGTGGAGCTTGTAAGTTTTAACTGGAGCTCAGCTTGGTTCTTCCTTGGAAAAGCCTTGGAAATAAAAAATTAAAGAAGCTTTACATATATATGCAATACATATTTCTGAGAGAAATATTAAATACAGAGCCTATCCCAAGGAACGTCTAAGATGCCAAGGAAAAAGGCTATTCAGGCAAAAGCTTCCCATGTAAGTGAGGTCCAGGGTAGTGGGACCAAACTCTGCAGCTTGGCAAGTGTCTGTGCTCTGATGGGATCAAAAGGGACAGCCCAGTCATGGAGAATCATCCCTTGTGGAATTCAAGAATGTAAAGGATGAGCATTAACTTGCAGTGAAAGAAATTAGGGAAGACACAGAATTAAGGAACTCTCTCCTCCTCGACCTACCTGAGGAAAAGGGCTGCACACAATTTGTACACTACCATGTCAATCAGCCAAGAGGTAAGTTTTTTTAACTAAGCCACTTGACAGGAGCATGAAACCCAGGGGTGCCATATTCCCATCCTCCCCATGAGGGAAATCCCGCCCCATGCAATTCCAAACACAGCACCAAAACTCAGCCACAAAAATGCAAGTCTGTGCATACTTAAGGAGGGCTTCCCAAAGAAAAGGAAGCATATGGGAATGTTAGAGATCAGTGAGGCACTGGAAAAGGTTGCCCAGAGAAGCTGTGGATGCCCCATCCCTGGAAGTACTCAAGGAAAAACTGGATTGGGTCCTGAGAAACCTGGTCTAGTGGAAAATATTCCTGTCCCTGGAATGGGGTTTGAAATGAGATGATCTTTAAGGTTTCTCCCAACCCAACCATTCCGTGGGTCTATGACTAATTATTATTTTACAGTGCAATCAAGATTCAAAAAGATCTGCTTTGTGTTATTTCTAGCTAAGATGTTTCTATTCACTTTTGTTTCCTTCTTCAGCATATCTGCTGATAACAAACTGCTGAAGAGGAAACCAGTGAGACTCTCTCGGTGCTAAACTAGTGCTGGAATCTTCTCAGCCCTGCAGTCATCACCCTGTGTGGCCAGGACAGCCCAACTGCACACACTGCCAGGGTATCAGCTCCTGTAAAAGGAGTCTGGACGAGGAGATTTGCACCCATGAGAGATCATAGGATGGTTTGGGTTGGAAGGGACCTTAAAGACCACTCAGTGTCAAGCCCACCTGCCATGGACAGAGAAATGTTGGCCATTCACTTTTCAGCTGGCCAAGTGGAGAATTCCTCTTTGGTGAGCACCACGTGGCACCTGTGGCCACGTGAGCAATAACAGCCCTGCCCAAATTTGCTCCAGCTCTGAAGGTGGATTTTGTGACTGAACAGCAAAACCACGACCTAAATCCTGGAGAGTCTGCATGTACAACCTTGACAAGGAGCAGAGAAATCCCAGACAGTATCAGCAACAGCATGAAAGAAAGTTTCTGGCATAATGTGTCACCCAGAAGATGAGATACAGCACAAAATACAAGAAGAATGGTGAGATGAAGCAGAGATGTTGCTTCCAACTGATGACTGGGAGGAATATAGCCAACAAAACTCATGAGAAAAGTTCCAACAAACCAACAGACTTTGCTGAATTACTAGTCCAACAGTTTATTTTAATGTATTATGAACAAGTTCCCCGCTTTTGCAGGGCCACTGGGAATTTATCAGATTTTTTTCCCAGCACTGGGTGACAGTTTGTGCTTTTCAGTCTTTCCTTCTCAAGCTCGTTAGAGATGTTAAAAAGTGAACATCAGCATGATATTCTCTATATCCACATTAAACCACACTGCTGCCAGAAAAACCTGTTCTTATCCTGCACTGCTTTTCAGGCAGTAGTGAAAAAAAAAAAATAAAAAACAACCAGCATGAAAACAAAAACAAAAACCCACCACCTTCTAATTTCTACAACAAGAAAAACAGCAGCTCTGGTTGATTTAGTATAAGGAAATGTCAGAGACTCACATTCTGTTACTAAAACAAAAAGCCCATCAATTCATGGCTGCAACACGATGGTTAAAAGTGATTCGAAGGTCAGGCACGGCTGGCAGCCCCTGGAAAATGAGTTGGGGGGATTCTCAGCCCTGTTTCACCTGCTCAGATCTCTGTAAAAATGAATAAAGTAATTCAGAGAATCACTACTTTCACCACAAAGCCCCACAAAGGCTGAGGGGCTGACAGGACATTTGGGAGAATGTTGATTTTCCATGTTGGTTAAATGCAAAATGGACTTAAAATTTCAAGCCAACCTTTAGGCAGAATAAGTGCAGAGTAGAGCTGTGCAACGGATTAAGAAGCTGCTAATTCTGGAGGTGTGGAAATTTCTGCTTTGGTTGGACAGTTTTACAATTAAGAATTTTTCTCCATTTTTAAGCAACTGGGAGACAAAGTTTAAAAGGTTTTGCATAATTCTGATGTATTAAATCACTTTTAAATAAAACAAAATCACTTTCAGGTTTTTTATTATTTTTGTTGGTGGTGGATTAGGAGAAAGTTAAAAGGACAATTCATTTTTGATTGGAATAAATCAATGTACTGGAAAATACCAATTATTTTGTGAAATTCCCCTATCAAATCCTATTCCTTCCTACTTTCCAAGATGGAAAGTCTAATCATATTCCCTTCTTCATGCTTCAAAGCAGTAGCAGGAGCAAGAATTAAGGTAATGTCTGTGTGTATTTTTGAAAGGATACCCAAGTCATTAAGGAAAAAAAAAAAAAAAGGCAATTTAAGATGTTTGACAGTTTGTTTCATTTTTTAATGATGATGTGGTGCAAGTATATAAATAAAACCTGAGTGAAAGCAAGTTTTGTTTACACTGCTCTTTTCCAAGGATAGTCTGCAACCCTGTGCTAATGCAAACCCAAACAGCACCAACAGGACATGAAAATGCAAAGGAATTACCTGAAAAGAAGAGTGGAAAAGACTGATTAATGTTACACTTCCTGCCCAAACTGTGGGACATGTAATACGAAAACAGCCAGCAGAAAGAAGACGAAGAGCCCAAATATTTTTGAAACGTCGTTATTTAAAGATGTATTGGTGATATAAATCATAAAATACTGTTTTTATTTTTAAACTAGCACTTAATCAGCCCTCTCTTCTGGTCTTATTAATGAACTCAGCACTAATTGCCTTCTTAGAAAATATCTTTTGAAAGATCCAGGCTATTAATGATAAAATGGAGATGATTTTTTTTTTCCCCTGATTGAGTCTATGTGATGCAAGGAAGTGGTATCAGAAAAATCAGCCAGAAAAGAAAGAAACCTTAAAAATGTTACCTCACCACAGTTTCCAGTTGAACACATCTATTAGGATGGGCTGTTGCAGATACTCCATCCCTGGAAGTGTCCAAGGCCAAATTGGATGGGGTTTGGAGAAACCTGGTCTAGTGGAAGGTGTCCCTGACCATGGCAGGGGTTGGAACTGGATGATCTTTGAGTTCCCTTCCAACCCAAACCATTTCATGATCCAGGTAAATGGGTATTTTCTTCACTCCTTGTAAATTATGGTTTCTACAAACAAAATCCTGAAATGTAGATAATAATGTGTAATCCCAGTGGACATTACGGATAATTCATGAGCTTATCCTTACTACCACCTTACCAGTGGTATCCAGTGTTGGGATGAGTCACTATTCCAACAGGAACAATAAGAGAGGAGCCTCAGGGTATCAACAGTGATGACACTGAGGTGGAGATGAACATGGGGTGCTCTCCTTGATACCTTGGGCACTGACACCCAATGATCTCACTCAGCCTCTCCCCAGCCCCTTGGCCTTTCCAAGTCCACACAGAACAAGAGTTGTAGGAGGACAGGAGACCCTGTGCATGAGAGCTGTGCAGGTAAAGAATGTGATGCTGGACCCTCAAGTTGCTTCAGAGTCAACCACACTAGTTGAAGTTCTAGTGAAGAAAATGCCTTTTCTTCCCATTTCTTTCCTCTTCATCACTTCCTTCATTGATTGGGATTACAATTTCAGGCCACCTCAAGAATACAGAAGACAAATTGTCCCCGCAGTAAGTAAAAGCAAAATTCTTGGAGAGACCTTGCAGAGTCATTGAGACCTGCCCAGAGAGTTTTCCTACAAACTAGAAGCCCTCAGGAGATGAAGTGAGATCTGGGATGACAGGACAATTACCAAAACAAAGTGGATGCACTGGGAAACAGCCACGGACCAATGCAACAGCTGGAATCTATCTGTGGGGAAAAGCGGTTTGTGCATGGACAGTATTGCAAGTGCTGGAGTAGATTTGCAAGTTCAGAATAAAAGTACCAACTGATGCACTCTCCTCTTCTGGAGAACTTCAATTCTCCAGCAAAAAAAGGAGCAAGGTGGTTTATTAAATGTCCTGAAGAGGAACGAAAAAGTGCAATACACCCTTTGCCATTTATTGGTGATCTTTATCTACAAGTTTAAATAAGAAAACTATACTGCTAATTTATGCATAATACTTCATATACCTTCTCAGCATTTACTGAACGGGGGAAGGAAAATTACTTTTGTTTGCTTAAGATGAACCATAATAGAAACCATCTGGCTCAAAGAGCCAGCTCTTTCAGAAGAAATCACAAAACCCATACAGGGTTTTATAATCCATATGTACAAAACCCCATACGGTGTTCGGGAAGATGAAATACCATCTGCCAGAGCTTCTGGAAGTCTCCTGGGTTTGTTTCTGTGGGATATATTTTGCAGATCTGGTCATTCATAGCTTATGGGATCTGTAACTGGTCAGCAGAGGTTGTAGCAATGACCATAAAATGTCCTGTTTTCTTGTTCCACAACTACTGCTGGAGTTATTCACTGGAAAGGAAAGGCTCAGTTCCCTCTCCCTGGGATTCACATGGACCAAATTTTGGGTTCTCAGACCCTGTGAAAGTTACTGGCAAGCCCCTGTGTTGATCATCACTAGTGAGATGGTCAATGTAGGCAAACATTATACAGTTAGTCTTTTATTTTCTGCACACAGAGGCACATCCACTCAGCAACAGACCTTCCTTCTCTGCCAAGGCAGAAGCAGAGTGGAACACCATCTTATGTAGAAAAAAAAAAAAAAGACTTTGCTGTTTCACAGACAATTTCAGGCACAATCATTGAGTTGTGGAGTGTTTGAAGTTGGAGGGGATGATAAAGATCATCTCATTCCAACCCCCTGCCATGGGCAGGGACACCTTCCACTATCCCAGGTTGCTCAGAGCCCCATCCAACCTGGTCTTGAACACTTCCAGGGATGGGGCAGCCACAGCTTCTCTGGGCAACCTGTGCCAGGGCCTCCATCCTCACAATAAAGAATTTCTTACTACTATCTAATCTTGCCCCTTGTCCCATCTGCACATGCCCTTGTCAAAAGTGATCTCACAGATCTCTCACTGTACAAGACAACCCCCAACCCATGCAGAGCAACACAGTCCGTGACAGTGCCAAAAACTAAAATTAAAGTAGAAGTTCATTAGAGGCTCTTACAAAGCTACAGACGAAATGTAGTCACTCTATGTATGATGTGATTTGGTCAATGAACTTTATTCTCATTCTTGAACAAGAAAAAAGGAAAAAAAAAAAAAGAAAAGGACTGTATGGGTGTTAACATTTATTAAACATCACTATATCACCCTCTGTACCTTTGGACAAGCAAGAATCTCCCTTCCCCAAGGGGAAAACAGCAGAATTACGATGCTCAGCCCTGACATGTAGGACACTGATCCACCCTTAGGCTCATCAGTGCCTTCATCTGCAAGACAAAAACTGGGGTTTTTTGCTGTTTAAATCAGCAGAACTTGTTTCTCATTCTCAGCATGACTCATTAAATATCTGCAGCCCAGATTTTGCTCTTCATCCTAATTGAAAAGACTCCATTACGCACTTGAAGGAAGACTTTCTCCCTTTCTTTCAAAATAAAACTGAGACAAGGGGTTGAAGTATTTGCCTAAAAAAAACCCAATTCCATGGCACTATGATCCTGATGAGTGTGAGAAAGTGGAAGTGACAGAAAACTGATGAAGAAAAGGCCGAATTAAATTTTTTAGACAACTGGTTTATTAGCTGAAGCATTCTGGTTTAGATCAACAGATCCAAATGCCAAACTCAGTAAAGTTTGTTTTCAGTTGAAAGTTTTATTCTTTCTCCCTTTGCCATAGTTGAAATAGCTCATTGCAAGTTTTCAGAGGGAAATGTTTTGACATTTTGAATCAAAATACTGTGTATTCTCAAAATTTTTCCACACTGAAAACCCCCAAAGAGCAAGAAAACTGGAAAAAAGAAGTGTTTTTCCCAAAATATTTCAGTCAGTGCAACACTTCTTTCTTTTTTTTTTTTTTCCAATTTGCAGATGAATTCTAAACATAATTGTCAGCCATAAGGAGGAAAAACTTATAAAGTAAATAAAGATCATTTACATCACCCCCCTGAGTACCAGCACCACTGCTCATGCAGAGAGAAATGTATATGCAAGACCGATAAGAAGTGGAAAACAAAATACATCTGAAAGGTTTTGGCTCCAAGTGCAAAGCTCTGGGAGATGTGCAACCTCCACAGGATTTTCCCTTTGGAAAACATCAAGGAATCCGAAAGTGGACAATCATTTAAAGGCAGCTATTCTGTCAATAAATCCAACAAATTCCATTTTGAACAATTTCATGTCGCTTTTCCTCTTGTGGCCTCTCTTCAAACACTCTTGCAAAGTGCTACAGGAATTTTCTGACACTCCACGACATGTGATAGAAGCACAGAATCTGAGAATGGTTTGGGTTGAAAGGGACCTTCAAGATCATCTCATTCCAACCCCTGCCATGGGCAGGGACACCTTCCACTAGACCAGGTTGTTCCAAGCCCCATCCAACCTGGCCTTGGACAGTTCCAGGGATGGGACATCCCTGACTTCTTTGAGCATGTTGCTGCAGCTGAGTTCAAAGGAACCCTTTTCCATGTCTATTCCCTATCGATTCCTCATAAAAGAGTTAACACCTGATTTTCAGCACACCTACAACCACTGCCTTCAGTGTGCACATCTCTAGTAACAGTAAATCTGAACACATCAGCAGCGTGGGGTTGCCAGCAATGGCTCTCTGGATTTTTGTTGACATCAGGATTGCAATAATAAAACATAATGTTCCAGCAGAAGAAAGAGGAATGCTGCCAAATCCCTGCTCCACCACATTCCCCTGTGCTGTTCCTGCATCCACCAGCATTAAATAGTTGGGACAAGCAGCTACAGCCCGTGACTGGTGTGGCTGGGGCAGGGGGTTATCCCAGCCAGCAGCAGTCACTTGATGGGGATTTATCTTGGGTGTCTCTCTGGGGATGCTGGACTGCCTTCTCTTTCCTTGTGGATGCCCCATTCCTTAAAGTTGTGGATGTATCATCCCTGGAAGTGTTCAAGGCCAGCTGGATGGAGCTCTGTGCAACCTGGTCTAGTGGAAGATGTCCCTACCCCAGGCAGGGGGGTTAGAACTGGATGATCTTTAAGATCCCTTCTAACCCAAACTACTCTATGATTCTATGATTCCTTTCATCTCCTTTTGCCTCCTTTTCCTTTCCTTCATTCCCTCAGCCTCTCACCTGCTTTTCCACCCACCACTCTTGAAGTCAGCAGCAGCTGCTGCCACGCAGAGCTCACGAAGCAGCTCAGGGAGACTGAGATGTGTCACGTCCCTCCTTGGGTACAATTCCCTCCTCGCTGCTTCTTAGGAAGAGAAGGTTGAAACCAAAGGACTCCCAAAACTCCCTCCATCTCTGTTAACAGGATGGTGCATCCCCAGTGACTGTGTTCATCTGCAAGAAACTTCAGCTCATCCTTCCACTTCTTGGGAACTTGGGAACCTTGGCCCTGCTTGAGCAGGAAGACTGGACCAGAAGAACTCCAGAGGTCCCTTCCAAACTTCAGTCATTCTACACTCCTCAACAGACCATTCATCCTCCTTAAACGAAACAGTGATGAAGATCCAAAGATCAGGAATGCTATAGTATTCTAGTCAAAGATTGGACTTGATGACCATTGAGGTCTTTTCCAACCTTGATGATTCATCTGTGATCATATCCTACCTCTCTTCCTCCCACCATGTTGGCCTGGCACTGGGAAGCAGAAACTCTGCAGAAATTGGGCTACATTGCTGCTCAGACAAGTAAAATGGTGCTGCTCAGGGGCAATCAGGGATCCTTAAGTGGTCAAAAGTTGCCTCCCACAGATTTTCATCATCTTGAAGTTCCTAGGTGTTATCCCTGCATCAGGTGTTATCCCTGCACTGGATAACCACAAGACAGATCACATAGACTAGGTGGGGCACATGGATCTGCTGGGAAAGGAGGTGTTTTGCAGGCTGATTCCTTACATTGCTGGTCAGCACTGGATGAATGAAGTTCAGAAGAGCACAGGCAAGACCACACTGGGTATGCAAAAGTCACAGTAGCCAATTACCCCTGGAAACAGAAAATAACTCCCATTGGATACAAAGAAAAGAGGTCTTGAAGGCTTACAGAGAAGGTAGGGATGAGCCTCTAAGCACTCATTTGGTTCCAAGGAGTTCAACCAAGGTCTGGTTGGAAAGTTCATCATCTGGTGGAAATCAGAGTTTATTGGTTTCACTCACTCGCACTCACATCCCACTCCCTGCTCTGTGCTGATTCCACACCCAGAGATGGTTGAACCTCCTCCAGGGATCTGAGGAGGAGGCCAATCAGCACTTCTGCTGCAGTTGTGAGGAGCAGCCTGAGCAGTCACCAGCAGTTATTGTGAGCGAATTGATTTTATCTGGAATTCCTGCTGCCACCTTCGTTCGCGCACACGCGCCCTCGACACGTCTATAAGTAGAGCACACCAGGAGAGAGGTAATTGGTAGGGAGAATGACATCTCTTTCTCAGAAAGGTCCTGTGTGCATGTCTGGGGGGAGAAGCTTGAATATTCAGGAGGAAATTCTCTGTACTGACACCACCAGGCACTAATTAGAAACCTAATTGGTTTTGTCTTAGTGTCTGACAGTTCCAAGCCACAAAAAAAGACAAAAAAACCCACACAGGCACACACAGGGGCACACAGCACACCCCACTCAGTCACCTGTGCTTAGTCAAAGACAAGACACACATAAAACAACCACAATATCAGCCAACATGGGCCTGTGGATCTGTTTACATTGCAAAGGCATGAGACCTATGGGAACAAGGCTGGGGTATATTTATGTAGGTTGAGATTTATAACAGCATAACACGTGGTGCTCTGGTCTGTGCTGGTGTTGGTGTTGCTCCAGAGCAAGAGCATTTTGGTCTAGCAAATCACAAAGCACCTCTGTTCCCAAATATTTAAATGAGCTTGCTGGGGAGTTGTATCTACCAGCTGCTCCTGAGTCCTGGGGTTTAATCTGGAGAAAAGGAGAATCAGGGGAGACTTACTGCTCTCTATTAAAAGGAGTTGTGGTGAGGGGAGGCTTGGTTTCTTCTCTCAGGAAACTAGTGACAGAACAAGGGGAGAGGGCCCAAAGTTGCAACAAGGGGGGTTCAGGTCTGATATTTTGAAACATTTCTTCACTGAATGGTTGGTTAAGCATTGGAACAGGCTGCCCAGAGAAGGATTGGAGTCACCAAACCTGGAAAGTGTTCAGAAAATGAGTTGATGGGGCACTTCAAAATATGGTTTAGTGGGAATGGTGGTATTCTGTCAAAGGTTGGACTTGATGACCTTGGAGGTCTTTCCCAACCTTATGGATGCCATGGTTCTATGATTCCATGAAAATGTTCCCAAGGCTGCTGGTTTGGAGCAGCTCAAGCTTTGGGTTCCAGCTGTAAAGAGCTGAATGTACATCAAATAATACTGCAGTAAGGTTTTAGTGTACAGGTGATTCAAAAAGACTGACAAAATAATCTCATGATCCCTTCTAGCTTTAAAATCCATGATTGCAAGAGCTGAAAGACATGCTAGGAAGAAAAAATATAATGCTACTTACTGTTAATGCCAAGGCTAAACATATTTTCACCCAAGATCATGGCTAAATAACAGCATTTCAAAACTTCCAGCAAACTTTTGCACCTGTAGACTGTCTGAGTAGGTGGAAAACAACACTTTTAAAAGGAGCATTTCCAGCAGGAACACGTCATTAAAAGCAATGTTGTGCCTAAATGAGCTGGGACTATGTCTGGGGACTTCTATGCCATTGCCTTAAAACATTGTAAAAGTAATAATAAAAAATAATAATAAAAAAAATAAAATAAAAAAATCAAGCTTCACGGACAAAGAAAGTTAAAATTCTTGACTCACCATTAAAAAGTTTCTCAAACAGGTTTTGGTTTGTTTTAAGTACAAAACTCAGTGGTCATAAACAAGACTCACCTTGTTTATAATCCATCATATTTTTTTTTCTCTTTGGTCAAAATGTAGACTTTTACTCCAGAGGTTGTAATATACAGATTTTTTTAAGACTGTTTTGTTCTTACCCTGTTTCCCTATTTGAAATACACTAAGATGACACTTCAGGACGTGGTTTTGTGGTGGACTTGGCAGGGTGAGGTTTATGGTTGGAGTTGATGATCTTAAACATCTTTTCCAACCTCAATCATTCTATGATTTTATGATATTGGCCATTGGATATGAACAGGTTGCCCAGAGAAGCTGTGGATGCTCCATCCCCGGAAGTGTTCAAGGCCAGATTGGATGTGGCCCTGAGCAACCTGGTCTAGTGGAAGGTTCTCCACCCATTTGTGTACTCCTCTGTTTTTGGAATCACCAAAAATTCTTCTTTTCATGGGAAAGAAGTTCTCAGAGCCAGTGTGCACCAGTAATCCCACTAACAGAGGAACAGATTATCCTAATTGTCTTAAAATAGAGCCCTTAAATTAGAGCTGGTACTGAAGATGCTCCAGAAGATCCCAAGGGATGCTCCTATGCTGGCACTGGATTACATACCACAGCACAGATATTTTTACAGCTACAACAAAACTCCTGTTGCACTGATGCTAAAGCCTAAAATGTGTACAGGGTTGGTGGGATGTGGAGAGCAGGTTATTCTCAAAACAGCCTCTGTTCTCAATAGTGAAAAACTCAAGTAGCAGTTTCAACAGAAATCACCTGCAGTTGAAATGATTCCACAGTGGTGAGGCACTGCCTGGAAAACAGGTTATTGAAAAAAAAAAAAATGCCAAAAAAGAAATATGTTTGCTGCATGGATGAAGGTGCCACAGTCCCACCTTCCCTGAGTTTTGGTATTGCTAGAAAGCAGCTCCTGGCAGCTGGTGATCTCCAGGACACCGGATGACACAGGAGAGATCTGTAACCCCTGCTGGTAGCTGAATTTTAGCTACCCAAACTTGGACAACCTAATACCAGTACTAGTACCAGTGAAGTAGTACAGCCCAGGCTCCAGCACATGAATATCTATCAGATACTGGTCTTTTTAAAGAAAACCCATCAGGATGCCCAAAAAAGCCTGCAAATATTTCCTGTCTCTTGCTCAGCTCTCATGTGACTGCACCTCCCCTTCACCCATCTCAGGGAGGGCAGTTTTCTTGGAGACACCAGCTCACCTCAGACAGGGGATGGAGGACACACCTGAGCTGGAGGGAGCAGCACCATCCATGTACAAGGCAAATCTGCCTAGGTTGGCATGTCCACACCACGAAGGTGGTTTTGTCTTAGTATCTGACAGTTCCAAGCCACAAAAAAAGACAAAAAAACCCACACAGGCACACACAGGGGCACACAACACACACCCCTCAGTCACCTGTGCTTAGTCAAAGACAAGACACACATAAAACAACCACAATATCAGCAAACGTGGGCCTGTGGATCTGTTTACACTGCAAAGGTGTGAGAACTATGGGAACAAGGCTGGGGTATGTTTATGTAAGTTGAGATTTATAACAGCATAGAACGTGGTGCTCTGGTCTGTGCTGATGTTGCTGTTGACCCAGAGCAAGAGCATTTTAGTCTAGCAAATCCCAAAGCACTTCTGAGCTTGCTGGGGAGTTGCATCCACCAACTGGTACTGGGCATACTTGGTACTGGGGTTTAATCTGGAGACAAGGAGGCTCAGGGGAGACCTTATTGCTCTCTACCTGAAAGGAGGTAGGTCTGGAAGTCCTCCAGCTTTGTCCTCCAAGTGACCATGCCCTCAGCTTTGTCAGGGCAGCCTTCCCCCTCTCTCTGGGGGTCAAGAGCTGCCCCCATCCCTCCCCCCAGGCAGAGCTGGCACTGAGCAGCATTCAATTAGGAGAGCAGCCTGCAAGCTGACAGAGAGCTGAAGCACAGAGGGAGGAAGGAGCCAGCTCAAATAAATGGATAATTGCCATTTAATTCCCATGGATTAGATTTGGCAATACTTGCATTACAGTTAAGTCAATAAAGCAACTTTGACTCGAGCTTGATTTGAGGACGGGACAGACCAATCCATCTGTCTGAGATGCAGCTCCCAGCCCTGCCAGGGAGCCCTCAGGGTGGGGACAGAGGAAAGGCCACCACATGCTGAGGGAAATGGTCCCTTATGTGCCAAAAGGAGTGTTAAGCAATGATCCCATTCATGCTTTCCCTAAATTAGGCAGCTCAGAGATGGACAAATGCATCCCCTTGTTCCTACACCTCAATTATGCTGCACAGCAACAACTGGCCACCCTGCTGGAAAGGTGTTGCTGTGCCAAGCAAGTCTGTCCATCATGTCTTAGGACAACTTAGGAGGCAAGTCCATGTAGGAAAATCACTGTCAGGGAATCAGCTCAAGAGAGTGAGCTAATTAAAGCTGCAGCAGAGACAGGAAAACTTCCCTGTGCTGTCTCACAGCTTGTCACTCCCACCTGGCTGTACATCAGGAGAAGCTTCACTGGGAAGGATATCCATGAAACCAGGCACTGACAGTGGGAAACAGCAAAGGGCTGCAAAGGAACAGCCACTGCAGATGTTTTAAGTCCAAATCGATACTAATAAATGTGTTTCCTGGCATCCAACATCAATAGATATTAAATAATTTGTCTGCTTTACAGGTGCAGCTCCCTTTCATTGAGACATGGGAAGCCCTTGCTATTTTGGCAAGCTACAATCTCCTTTGGGATGGACAAACTCTGCCTCCACCACAACACAGGGCTGCTCATTAGAGTAGGAGGAAAACAAGTGAAACCACAGGAATTGGAGTTCAGCCGAAAATACACAAACTCAGGAATGCAAACAAAATAGAGAGATATGTATTATTTTGTACTACACTGCATTGTATAAAATAGAATTATGCATTAAATAGCTGCTCTAGTGACTTGTAAGACATCTGCCCTATCCAATATGCACAAGAAAAGCAAAGGAGAAAGCCATGACAAATTGTTTTGGGTGAAAATACAGCCAGGTATTGCACAGTCTCTCAGCCTCTATATTCTGATAAACCTGGAAATCCCTGGAGATACTGCCATTAGATTTGGTGGATTTAACATATATAGGGCACAGGTTTTTGCATTTAACAGCAGGAATCAGAACAATATTCAGCCATATAGACTGAAACTTCATTAATATGAAGTAGAGACCCGTTCATCCCTCACTGTTTTATAGGAAATGAAATAAAAAACCCAGAACCAAAAGACTCACCAAAAAAACCTAAGAGCCCGCCCAAAATCAACCCAACATTTATTTTATGATTTTTCGAAGTCAGTAAATTAATGAAAATATCCAAATTCCTCTGTTCATTTGTTAATGTAAGAGTATTAGTGACAATTTTTCACCTTGTAGTAGTTGTATGTATGTGATGTGTCAATGTACACACCCAGATACACATAAAACAAATTTTACAGAATATTACGTTCTCAATGCAAATATTTTCCTAAGATGTCCTACAAAGTGAGAACATTAAAAGCACCTGCTATTAAATCTTTCCTAAACCCTCCACATTTCTCATGAAAATTCCAAGTGTGCTGTTAATGAAATTGTTGAGTTTTTAATGTACGTGTCATTTTGATGAATGTAGAGCATAATTTCCATAATGTCTTACATGTTTCACACACAGTTCTAGGTATTATACCATCTCCTTGATATCCCAGGAAAAGAGATTATTAGCACAAGCTGGAAGGAAAACAGAAACATGGAGCCAGGTATGGTTACAGAGAAATTGTTTCAAGGTAAGAATCACCGCACAAAACTTCCCAAGCACTTGCTCAGTTCTCCAGCCACCAGATTAATACTCTCCAATCCTTGGAATAATTTAATTAAAGTGATCAGCAGACGAGAAGTAATTCTGCACCACAGAATCTAATTAAACTTCAAGTTTATCCTCTGGAAATCAAGAAAAATACATATTTCTTCAAGGAAAGACATCCATTTTATTCTGACAGAGCAGAGGATAAAAGTAAAAAAAACCACAATCAGTTCTGTTGATAACATCTCTCCTCTCTCTCCCCCACCCTCCAAAAGACAATGCTTCCCTGGCTAAATAATCAAATAATAAGCATTTTGCAAAGCTAATCTTCCTCTTCTGAGCTATCTGAGCCACTTTATCCCTTCCCACCCAAGTCACTGTATGCCAAAACAACGGTGCCTTCGAAAAAATGGCAACAAAAAACAAATGGAGGGGAGGTCTCAACCATGTTGGAACCTGCCAAGAAGAGAATCATGGAATCATAGAATATCCTCAGTTGGAAGGGTCATCAAAGTCCAACTCCTCACCCTGCACAGGACACCCCAAGAGTCACACCACGTACCAGACAGTGTTGCCCAAATGTTTCTCAAGCTCTGGCAGCCTTGGTGCTGTGCCCACTGCTCTGGGGAGCCAGTTCAGTGCCCAACCACCCTCTTGGAGAACCTTTTCCCAATATCCAACCTAAACCTCCCCTGACATAACTCCAGGTCATTCCCTGGGGTCCTGTCACTGGTGCCCACAGAGCAGGGATCAGTGCCTGTCCCTCCTCTTCTCCTCCTGAGGAAGTTGCAACTGCAATGAGATCTCCCCTCAGTCTCCTCTTCTCCAGCTGAATACACCAAGTGACCTCTGCTGCTCCTCATACAGCTTCCTCTCAAGGTCCTTCTCCATCTTCACAGCCCTCCTTTGCACAATTTCTGAGAGTTTTATGTCCTCTTATATTGCAAAATAAAAATTTAGACCTTCTTTCCTCTATTTGGAGATTTTACATCTTACATAAGGTTCCCCCTCAACCCCTGTCCCATGTAGGCTGTGACTCTCTAAGCCTGACTGGAGCTTTGTGCAAAAAATAAGTAGGGATAATGAGAGGGAGGATAATCCACCCTAAGCAGGCAGCAACAAAATGACCTGTGGAGAGATATCCCACTTTCTGCTGCCCAAATCTCTGCCACCAAAACCAGTATATAAACCTAGGTATTGTCCAGCACTTCCTCACTACGGAGGCCCACACACAGGCTTGTCAAGTTGTGTTTGCAGACATAACCACCATCTCTCCACTTGGCTTTCTTGAAAAATTATGCTTAGAGTCATTGAATCACAGAATGGTTTGTGTTGGAAGGGACCTTAAAGATCATCCGGTTCCAACCCCACTGCCATAAGCAGGGACACCTCCCACTATCCCAGGTTGCTCCAAGCCCCCAGGTTGCTCCAAGCCTTGTCCAACCTGGCCTTGAGCACTTCCAGGGATGGGGTAGCCACAGCTCCTCTGGGCACCCTGTTCCAGTGCCTCCCCACCCTCACAGGGAAGAATTCCTTCCTAAAATCTAAACTAAACCTACTTGCTTTCAGTTTTAAGCTATTCCCCCTTGTCCTATCTCTTCTGTTGCACTGAGGGTTGGATCATACCCTGCCTTGGGCAAACCATCAAGCCGGGCAGCAGAGCTACAAGCTCCTCTGATATCTGTTTATTAAAACCAACACAGGAACATGAGATGTAGTAAATGAGATCTTTGAGGAGGGCTGAGACTACTCAGGTCTCTGATGAGAGTTTAACTTCCAGATTCAATGAACCAGAGCCACTTTTCATTATGGCATAGTGAAGGATAAACACCAGTGCATTAGTCAGCTCCCAGCAGTTGGCGTTTGAAGGACATCGAGTGGGTGGCAGAGAAAAGCTGAAAGCAAAGGGAAAAATCAAACTCTGCAGCGTGGCATTATTTGGAGCTGGTCTTCTGTTCTTCATGACACAAGGCCACTCTCCAGCCTCACCAAATGCAGATCACAGTGTCCAGCTTTACTTCTCTCTGTTAAACGTCTCTCAGGTGTTTATCCTCACCATGGTGAGGCAGCTGTGCCCCTGCAGCCCATGAAGGTCCACAGGGGAGCACAGATCCATCTATAGCCCATGGAGGATCCCACACTGGAGCAGGGGGAAGGCCTGAAGGAGGTTGTGACCCCATGGGAAGCCCACACTGGAGTAGCCTATTCCTGAAGGAATGCACCCCATGGAAGGGACCTGTGGTGAAGCAGTTCATGAAGAACTGCAACCCATGGGAAGGACTCATATTGGAAAAGCTCATGGAGGACTGTCTTCCATTGGAGGCATCCCATGTTGAAGCAGGGGAAGGGTGTGAGGAGTCCTCCCCCTGAGGAGGAGCAGCAGAGAAGACAAATATCTGATGAACTGACCATGAGCCTCATTCCCTGTCCCCCTGCACCGCTGGAGGGGAGGAGGCAGAAAAAATAATGAGTGAAGTTGAGCCCAGGAGGAAGGGAGGAGTGGGGAGAAGGTGTTTTAACACTTGGTTTTATTTCTCACTTTTGATAGGTAATGAATTAAATTCATTATCCCTCAGCCGAGTCTGTTTTGCCAGTGACAACAGTTGGTGAGTGATCTCCTCCTGGCCTTATCTCAAACCATGAGCATTTGATATCTTTTTTTTCTCCTCTGTCCAGCTGAAGAGGGGAGTGATAAAGAGGCTTGGTGGGCACCAGGCATCCAGCCAGGGCCAACCCACCACAGTGAGAACCCAATTCAGTACCTTTGTGGATTCTTAACAACCAAAAGCGCTGTGGAACATTAAATTTCCACCTGGAGGACATACACCTCTGTAGGACCAAAGCTGATGTTGCTGCTGAAAGGGGTGTTTTAGGGCCAGCTTATCCTTGCTGAATCCTTCAGACACATACAGGATATCTTATTCCTAGCTAGGTCCCTCAGAGGGCCCTGCATCTGACACCTGAAGGTGACCTTTGCTGCTGTGACACTGGACCCAAAGAACAAACATTTAATTAATACTTCAATATGTACACATCTAAAAAAAAAAAAGTAAGTAGACAAGTTGAAGATGCTGTTGCCACAAGAGAAGAACTGCAGTAACATCAAGGAAAGGTTTATTTTTCTCTATCAGTGTTAAAACATTTAAAACAAATTAATCAAATTCTTAAAATCACTGAGGCAGACAAAATCACTGCCTCATGTTTATCACTGTCTGTGCATGTTTGCAGCCATAAACTAAAAGCCAGAAACTTTTAAACAACAAGAAGTGAGATTTAGAATAGATTTTGGGAAGGAATCCTTCCCTGTGAGGGTGGGGAGGCCCTGGAACAGAGAAGCTGTGGCTGCCCCATCCCTGGAAGTGTCCATGGCCAGGCTGGATGGGAATTGGAGCAACCTGGTCTAGCGGAAGGTGTCTCTGCCCATGGCAGAGTATTGGAACAGGATGATCTTTAAGGTCCCTTCCAACCCAACCCATCCTACGATACCACCACCATCGCAGGAAAGTGAGTGCAGCCTTTCCACATCAGATTCTGTCCAAAACTTCTCCACATATCTCTCCCTTTAAAGAAGATATCCTTCCACAAACAACAAAGCCCACAGCACCAGAGACTGCTGGGTGATTTATCAGATAATGAAATACTTATAATTGCAGGAATGACGAAAAAAAAGTAGGTGGAAACTCTAATCTTGTAACATCTGTGTCTGAAAAACAAAATGTATCTCCAAACCTCACTTTCCAATATACCTCAGAATTGTGAGAAAGGCAATAATTATCCCTAATTTACAGATGGAACCTTAGCAGAGAGAATTAAAGGCTCTGACTCACACACTGTAAGGAAAAAAGGGGTAGGAGCAGGCACTGTTTTACACCAGCAAGTGCTTTCCCCACTGGTGTGGTTTGGGTAGATGGATGATGCCAATCACTGCCCAAAAGATTCATAAAAACTCTCTTTTGCTGGTGCTTTTATGTAACATCAGGCGAAAGCCACATATTCCCTTAGGAGGCAGCAAACTCTAGAACTGAGCTGGACCTGGAGCCAACAGTGCACAAAAACATGGTAAAACTCCCCACAGGTCAATCTGAGCCCAAAATGACACGAGTGAAGTCATTCAATTAAATGTGGAGTGTTTGACACTCACAAGTCCCCCCACCTTGTCTTTAAATACCTAAAGGTATTAACCAGGTGCTCAGCTGCCACCAAATCTGACCTGATGGGAAAACGAGTGAAAGGGATCTGATGGAAAGGAGATAATGGAAATATTAGGGTTTCTTCTGTGCTTTCTTGATTGAGCTCAGGTGATTACTTATGAAATAATTATTTATGTAGAACCAAGGCATAAAAATATACTTCAAATTTTTAACAAGATTTCACATTCAGAGTGGAAAA
>NW_020884970.1:820531-861319 GCF_003945725.1 Corapipo altera | reverse complement strand
TCCTTTCCTTTCCTTTCCTTTCCTTTCCTTTCCTTTCCTTTCCTTTCTCTTTTCTTTCTCTTTTCCTTTTCTTTTCTTTTTTTCTTTTTCTTTTCCTTCTCCTTCTCCTTTTCCTTCTCCTTTCTTTCCTTTCCTTTTTGCTTTTTTTTCTTTTTCTTCTTCCACTGTAGAGTTCTTCCACTGTTTTTACCTCTCTGAAGCTCCTTGTACAAGTAGGCTGAATTCCACGATTCTGGCCATAAGGACAGGCTGGTAGGATGACTCAGCCCTCGCGCCAGTCAAATGATCACTCAGAAGCCCTGCCAGGGTCTGCAGGACTAGGAACAGGAGGTTTAACACAGTGTTCCAAGGAATTGCACCTAAACAAATTCACAGAACTAGAAAATATATAACAAACAAAGGAAAAAAAATCCATACATGGATTTATATACACACAGAAATGGTCTGCATTGTCAATTTTGGGAATTGATTGACAACAGCTTACATGTATTAAAGGAGATAGCAACCAAAAAGAGATGTATGTTCAAGATTAAGAACTTTAAGGAGAGGAAGAGCAGTAACATCACACAATCACACAGCCACAGCAGCACAAGGGACCCACAGCAGCTCTCAGTGACACTCAGAGTGACTCTGGCACCGTTTGAGACCAGACCTGCAAAAGGCACCTCCTCTGCTGAGAACTCCTTCTGCTTGCAGAAATGAGACTGATGCATATTGTGCTCCTACAAATAACTTACTTTCTCATATATGGGTCAAATTAACCCTGATTTATGGAACTGGAGTTCCAATTCAAACGCATTCAGAAATCCAGTCATTCTTATTACAGAGCCTTAAACAACTCACCATAAATTTCTCTGTTATGATGAAGAACCTGATATTTTAACCTAGAAGAGACTTTTGATCCTTTCTATTAGAACATTCTTAGAATTTGCTAAATGGAACCATAGAATCAATCATAGAATGGTTGGGGCTGGATGAGACATTAAAGATCATCGAGTTCCAAATCCTCTGCCATGGGCAGGGACACCTTCCACTAAACCAAGTTGATCCAAGCCCCATCCAACCTGGCCTTGAACACTTCCAGGGATGGGGTATCCACAGTTTCTCTGGGCAATGTGTTCCAGCGCCACATCAACCCTTCAGTAAAGAATTTCTTCCTAATATCTAATCTAAACCTACCCTCTCTCAGTTTAAAACCATTCCCTCTTGTCCTGTCACTCTATGCCCTTGTAAATAGTCCCTCTCCAGTTTCCATGTAGGCCCCCTCTAGGTACTGGAAGGCTGAATTTGGATGACTTCCAAAGGTTTGAGGAAAAGAAACTCAGGTTTCTCAGCTCCCCAGAATAAATCTGAGTCTTCAGAGGAGCAGCAGTGATACCACTTTCTTATTATAAGAAATGCATCTTTCCCTTTATCAGTACAATTTGTGACATCTTTTCCAGAGGTTTGACTGGAGTTGACTATCATAGAATCACAGAATCATTAAGGTTGGAAAAGAGCCCCAAGATCCATCCAGAGCTGCTCTCAGTATCTACAACCTTATACAGAGAACACCTGTGCATGTTGAAGAGCCTTGTAACCACTTCTGTCTCATAGAATGGTAGAGTCAGAGAATGGTTTGGGTTGGAAGGGGCCTTAGAGATCATCCAGCTCCAACCCCCCTGCCATGGGCAGGGATGTCATTCACTTCATCAGGCTGCTCAGGGCCCCATCCAACCTGGCCTTGGCTGAGTGTCATATCAGGACATATGCAGAATTCCACTGTTCATCATGTTGCAATTATTCCATACATTTAGTCCCCACCCAGAGATCACTGTAAAAACCTACCGAGAAGGCAAAACTGTTATTCGAAGAGCACCAAAAATACTCTTAATGCCTGTGTAAAAGTTTTCCCTTTTTCTAGATAGCTTTCTTAAAATTCAGACAGTCTTTGTCCATAATTAGTAAAAGAAGCTATTGTCTGTTCTTCTTGACAAGACATTTATCTTCCCAAGTCTGGCAAAGTATTTCTTAAATACTGACAAAGTTCCTCACTTCATATTAATATTTTTCTACTTAAGCTCTACCCCAAAATAGCAACCAATTATTTCTTCAAACACTCTTATGACACTGGTGTGCAAAGTGCTTGTTGATCCAATAATGCCACAAGGATGTTACTAAATTCAGCCTTGTGTTCAGAAGAGATTTCCAAATATTTTGCATCTCAAAAGTACTTTACATCAAAGTAAACTTCTGAAGGCTGATGGAGTGGCCTGGCTTTTGCAGAAGGATGTGACCCAGGCACCATCCACACCTCTGAAATTCAATAATCACTCTTAGAAAGTAGAATTCAGTGGGGATGTCTGTGGGGTGCCCTGAGCAGTTTTAAGGTGAGTTCTTAGTGACAAAGGAGAGTGATTTGTGACAGTATTTAGGACTTTGGCTTCAATGCACAACCAAGTTACACCACTGAACTGATGGAACCAAAGGCCAACATCACACCAAGATAAATCTGCCTTGCTTGCACCCACGTGAAAGATTTAGGTGAGTGTGTTTTATCTCACATTTGCATCAAGTTCAGCAGACAAACAAACCACAGCAACTTGTTAAATTGATTTGGTTTTGCTGCTCTTCAGAACCCCCAGCACTCTCCGATCTCAGTAAAGAGCACATCCACTCCTTTTACTCACCCAGGCCTTTCTTCCAGATCAGAAGTCCATTTCCTTGAGGCAGAGGACCCAGTGGCAGCAGAACCCTCAACTTGTCTGTTTTTCTTTTAGATACACATGCATTGAAGTATTAATCTTTGCTCTTTGGGCCCAGTGTCACAGCAGCAAAGTTCACCTTCAGGGGTCAAATGCAGGTCCCTCTGAGGGACCTCATTAACTGAAAATCCAGTGAACACTTTTTCCCCCCAACCAAAGTCCTGATTCTACCTTTATTCACCATATTTGAAACTCATCAGCAATAAAAATGCATCTGTGAGACACACCATGAGCACCACAAAGCTATTTTATTCACCTTTCAAAATATGAAAGAAAATCCCATCTATTGCTCCAATTTTACTATAATATTCAATATACATTACACATTGCACAGTGTTGCTTTCTGGCCTGATTTTTTTTTTTTCTAATAGTAAGGTACAAGTTGTCTTCTGAAACACTTGGCATATTCCTACTTGACAGAGGCAGGGGTTTTCCCAAGTATTTCTTAAACTAGCTTGACATTTCATATAATTAAATCAGCAACTAGAGAGTAAGCATTTGAGCTATCACATTATCTGAGTTTCACATATATGAAAATAATTGTATCCTATCTCCCATCTCCTGAATCAGGGAAAAGACACAACCAGACTGGTTAAACCCTAGTATTAGTGAAATAAATGGTTATAATTTTATTAATCACCATTTTTGCGCCGGTGCCGGGGATGAATTGCTCCCTGACGTTCCATCTCGCCGAGCTCTGCACAAAACACGCCTGATTAAACATTTCCTCCCCAGAAGAGCTTGCACTGGATGTTTCTTTGTTCCAGCAAGTCCGTGAGCTTGCCATGCGTGTAATTAAATCTGCTCTTTGGGGTGGGCCCGATCCCGCAGACATATGTCTGTTAACGGCTCCTCCAAGAATAACGAGCTCACTCGTGTGTGAGGCAAGGCTGGAGCCCCCAAAAAATAGCCAGGATTAAAGGCAGGCACTCTATTATACGGTGTTTATTCACTTAAGGCAGCCAGGCCTGCTTTTTCAGCTGGTCTGCAAAGGCTGTTTTCTCAAAATGGAAATTATACTTACACCACACCATGTCCTTGTTACGGAGACACATCCAACCCTCTCCTGGAAAGGATTGATCCAGCCCTCTCCTGGAAAGGATACATCCAACCCTCTCCTGAAAAGGATTGATCCAGCCCACTCCCGGAAAGGACATCTACAACCTTCTTCTGGAAAGGACAGATATAACCCTCTCCTGGAAAGGACTGATCCAACTCTCTCCTGGAAAGGACATCTACCACTTCTCCTGGAAAGGACATCTACAACCCTCTCGCAGAAAGGACTGATCCAACCCTCTCCTGGAAAGGACATCTACCACCCTCTCCCAGAGAGGACATCTAAAACCTTCTCCTGGAGAGGACATCTACAACCCTCTCCTGGAAACTACAGTTCTGAAGAAATGAGTGACCTTCTCTACTTCCAGCATATTTAAGTCCTACCAGTCCTTCTGTGCAAAGAACAAAGCCTGATCTACCTGATATATGCATCTAATATACCCAAATATGTGCATTCAGCACTTAAAGGGGGCTTATGAAACAGAGAGAGAGCAACTTTTTACAGGCTGTGAGGAAGCACCTGTACTGAGCTAGCATCACTTTTCTTATCTCCTCCTTTTCCTTCCTTACAAGACATGAAAAAGTCAGAGAATCATAGAGTGGTTTGGGTTGAAAGCGACCTTCAAGATCATCTTCTTCCAAACCCCACCCATGGGCAGGGGCACCTTCCACTAGACCAGGTTGCTCAAATCCCCATCCACCAAAGAGACATAAACCTGCCAGATACAGATTGAAGGCCTGCAGCCACATCAGGACAGTGTGTCTGAGCTAAACAGCCCTGCCTGTATTAACTTAGGAGCAGCACTAAACTAAATCCAACTATCCTAAACAGGCAGCTGAGCTGGTGGCTCACAGAGCCTCGTGCCCCGTTAGAACGTATCAAATGAGTCTCTCCAGTGGGTAAAGACATGAAAATGAGAATGAGAGCTGTGGGCTCTGCAGTCTCTCTGAGCAACCCTCGAGCAAAGTGCACAAAGTGACTTGATATTGCTTCTGGTTAAGCCACTTACACCTCTGTTCCTCCCTCTCCAGAGGGAGAGATGCATTTGCAACACAGTACCTGGCTTTGGCTGAGTGCTGAACACTCCTGGTTTTCTTAGGAGTTAACAAATGCTGCTGAACGTATTTGTAACATAAACAGTGGTTAAAAAAGTAAAAAGAAAAATACTCTTCCATCCCCTCTTGCTGTGGAGCAGATTGCAGGCCATGGAAGGAGGAAATTCATCCCAAAGCTCCCTTTACTGCAGCTGTCCTTGAAAAGAAGGAAGACTTATTTTCAGCACATGAGTATCAGTTATACTGGGAGAAAAAACAGTAATTCCCTCCAGAGGAATTCAGCTAAATCCACTCTATGGTCCAGGAAATACCTGATGGAGCAGATCACACATTACAATTCCCAGGCTTTGCTTTAACAAACCTCAATATCACAACACACCTTAAGCATCAGCAAGATCTTTTCTATCCTTTACCTTTCCAAAAGGCAGCACTGCCCATCCTACTCTGTTTTCACAGCCTATCCCTCTGTGGTAGGAAAACACAACTTGTAAGTGTAAGTCTTTGCTGAGAATATAAAGCAGTGAATAAACACACCAGAAACTCAGTAGAAAAGGGATTATAGAGGCAGACATAATCTCTGTTTTCCCGGGGATGAATACTGATCCCCCTCCACTAGCTTTGGTCACTGGTGTTCCCATAAATATTAACAGTTTTCATTTTCTTATTTCTCACTTTATGGCAGTTGGCCCTTTGAGGAAACTCTTTTTCCACTTTCAAAACTAAAACCCAAATTTCCCAGATAGAACTGTAAAGCAAAAGCAAGAAACTTTCCAGACAGCAAATAGCCTCTGGTTGCGGGTTTTATTTGGAGGGTTTTTTCATCTGTTTGTTTGCTTTAACCCTGTAAAATACGGGACACCATGTTTCATGCCTCAGAAATTACAATTTTGCCATTCTATTCACCTTATGTGGGATGAAAAATGAGAGAGGGGAGAGATGATGCACTGCACTTGGTACCTCTCTCACCATGTTAGAAGCCCAACAGCAAGAGGTCTTGGTGTCTTTGTCTCTTTTTCAGAAAATGCAGGATTTCTCTGTTTTCCGTTATGACCCCAAGGGATCATCATGTCCTAGAACTGTCAAAGAACCACGAAATGGTTTGGGTTGGAAGGAACCTTCAAGACCATCCAGATCCAACCCCGTGCCATGGGTGGGGACACCTTCCACTAGCCCAGGTTACTCAGAGCCCCATCCAGCCTGGCCTTGGACACCTTCAGGAATGGGGAGTCCACAACCTCTCTGGGTAACCTTCTTACACCTGAATAGATCCAAGCAGACAAAGACTTTCTCAACACACATCCAACCAAACATTCAAAAATTTGTGAATAAAGAAGGAAAACTGGCAATTGCTGGGAAGCTCAGTACACACATGTGAATTCTCCAGCATCTACCTTCAAGGAAAAAAGGAGAAAAAACCCACCAATAAAAGTATTTCCCACTCTGGAGATCTTCTTACAGGAAAGTGGTGGATGGCCAATCATGCCCTCCCCAAAACACTTCCTCGGTACTGTAAATTCAGCTCAGACATTAAATATCCATTAGAAATGGATAATGAAATTAAGAAGGAGACAGCTAATGGGAACCACTGCACAGAGGGAGCCCTGCTGGTGCTCAGCAGCGTGGCCAGCTGAGCACCAGCAAAGAACAAATTGAGTGTTGGGAGGAGGGAAATAAAGCAAGTGCCACAGCTCTGCTTGGCAGGAAAAGTGTAATAGATTCTGTCTCGGAGATGTATCAGCATCTGTGACTTTTAAATCACAGAGGAAGGCAGAGGGAAGCAAAGCTTTTAGTACTCAAAGCAAAATCTGCAACAAGACCTTTACAATGATGAAACGCCCTCAGGAGTGAGGGAATTAACAACAGGCAAAATGTCTGGGCTAAAATCTATATAATATGTGTTTTAAGGCATCATCTGGCAGGACACTGGACACCCCAGCTCTTCCTCCATCCTCTACCAGGTTTTTGATCCCTAAGAAGAAGGAGGCAGTTTTTTTTCCTCCTGCCTTGTTGCCCAGTCTGACAGCTTGGAAACACAGAAATATTTCCTTGTAATTTTCATAATCACAGCAAGATCCTCAATATGCTTCAAAACTACAAAGGGAAGAGCAGTGTGAAATACAAATTATCAACATTATTAGGGAAAGGAGTGCTGCTTCAGTTTTTGCCCAGAAATGGTGAAGGAACTAGTGTCATGTCTGAGGCAAGACCTTGGGACATCCAACTCTTCAGTCCTGTCCTGAACATTCAGGAAAATCAAGTTTCTTCATTCCCCACCCTCTCCTCTTCTCTCCTTATGGAGGAAAGATGGAGATCTTATGGAGAGACTTCTTCCAGGCCCCAAATATTTTCAGACAAGCTGCAGACCTAAACTAAACACTTTAAAGATACCTAAAAAAGTCTGATTAAGGAATCACCTATTCAAAATAGCTCATCTTCAGTGATACATCACTACAGGGCTCAAAGAGAATTTGATCTCCACATCAGAGGGCAACTTAACCATCTCAGTCTCCCCTTTGTCCACACAAACAGCAAATCAACTGGAGCAATTTTGCATCTTTTTCTGCACCAGCACCTCTCTAAAGAAACAAATACTTGCACATGACCAGGCTGGTTTTGTCAGAGGACAGCACTACTCAAGCTAAAAAGAGTGCATAATTATATTATCCACCTTTACAGTGGGGAAAAAAACTCCTCATTTACGCTTTAAAATACCCTTGTAACAGTTAGAAAGTGGAATTTGGTTTGTGTATCTACAAATGTAGCTCTACACACACCAGCAAGGTGCAGCTGCCCCTGGCATGAAGCTGCTTAACCCCAGAGCTAAAAGCCCACGTGGAGCTCTCCATCAAAGACTGATCAGGACCCTGGGAGGGAAATAATTAATCCAGACCAAAAAGCACAAATTTCTGCGTCTACAAGGCCAAGAAAGGTGAAACAGCATCATTTTCCAGCCTCATGCAAGGCAGTTCCTGAGAAGGGAAAGGTGTTAAGAGCCTAGAACATTAATTAAGTTAATAGTGTGGGATTTAGGACAGGACATCAAACATGCCTGCAGTATTACAATCTCCTTACGTGTTCCTGCTCCAAAATCCCAGAGCAAAATTATGTCACTGCAGATGCAAGGACACGGGTTATGCTTTGCAGATTTCAATCAAGCAGAATTTCCCACTCAGCTGAGTCCTTTCTGGACACAGGAACTTGACCTTGAAGAATTACCACGAAAGCTTGGTCAGTATTTGGTCCTGCATAAAATGTAATCACTGGGAATGTCAGGACATCACGTCTAAATGAGGACTCTGTTCTGTCCCACATTAATGTTTTCCTATTAACAAAATAAGTGATTTATTCCTGCTCCAGCCTCAGGAAGAGGAAACTCACTGTGCACAAAATATTTCTCCTCTGATCTTGCAGGTGGTTGCACTAACACTGGGCAATGTTTGAACAGCTTGTACAGGAGAGGTGCTTTTAACCAAGTGGAGCTGCAACTTTACCTTGGTCTGTCCCTAATTACAGTAAAGAAATTAAAATTTGCAGACAGGGTAAACAGCTGCTCTTCACTTCTTCTGCCTTGAGGATGATAGTCCCATTTCTTGACACTTTTATCACAGAAACATAGAACGGTTTGGGCTGGAAGGGATTTTAAAGATCATATCATTCCAACCCCCCTGCCATGGGCAGGGACACCTTCCACTATCCCAGATTCCTCCAAGCCTCATCCAACCTGGCCTTGAGCACTTCCAAAGATAGAACAGCTACAGCTGATTCTTTATCCTCTTTAACCTTCTTGACATTTTCCAATGGCAAATTTAGAAGACTTTTTCCCAAACAAAACTTTTCCCAAGGCAAACACAGATATGACAGAAAATCTGAGCTAATGGATCAGATAGAAATGCATGTTTAAATACCTGCCTCTAGGACCTATGGAGAAGCTATAAGCTGGAGAGGTCACCTGTGTGAGAATGGTCCTTCAAGACCTTCCTTTTTTAGGAGGTTTTTTTGATACCTTGAAGGAGAAGGGTCTAATCTCCTTACCTTTATAGATTCCTCATTACAGTTGTGTATATTCTTCGAGGCCATAGGAATAGTTTGTAACTCTTTGTTCTCAGATGAACTTTGGGCCATGGTGATGCCTTCCCACAGTGAGTTTCATGCACTGATGGGTACTTTGACTCTTCCGTGACCAACTTTAGACCAACCACCCAAAACAAATCCCTAACAGTTATATCTTAAATCATAAAAGATAAACTCTTCACATGGTTTAATGTTAGAGTACGTAATTATAGAGCTTTGTGTTTTAATGACCCTCATGCGTGGAAGTCATGAAGGAAAAACAAGTTTCTACAAACATCCTCAAGCACTTGATTTGCTTCTCAAGCCTCCTTGCTCCAGCTCAAATGTGTTTCTCAACCTCTGAAGCAGTAACTTTTACCAGTCATCTTTAAGCAGAGAAGTCACAAGTTTGATATCAATGCAGGTATCAACAGGTATTTTACATTTTCTAATTTTTAACCTAGGGCTAGAGACATCCTCTCTTAAATAAAACACAGCATTTAGCCCATCAGAACATCCAAATGCAGCATTAGCTTCAGATTTCCTCTGAAGTCTGAAGACCAGTTATAATGTATATTTTAAAAAGGAAAATAATGAGGTAAAAAAAAGAAAAATAATGAGGTAAAAAAAAGGAAAATAATAAGGTAAAAAAAGGAAAATAATAAGGTAAAAAAAGGTGCAGAACAGCTCCTGCATTAGAGCACACTAACCTGAGTCTGTTTATTTTTCAAAGATTGCATCTTCAAACCTGGTGATGCTCCTCCCAGGAGCCACAACCAATATTCTGATCTTCTAAGTCCAGGCACAGACAGAGAAATCTGAGCTCAAGATGCTGAGAAAGCCCAGTAACCAGCACTGCCCCAAGGAAGCTCTGGTTGTGTCCCAGGCTGGAGCTGATATCCACAATATTTCCTGGTGCTTGGCTTTCCATCCCTGGGCATGTGTTTCTGCAAAGCTGCAGAGAAAACTGATCTCGGCCACTGGGGGTCATTAAAAGGCCTGGAAGAGCCTCCTCCCAGGAATTCTGCGGCTTCTCATGCTGGAATCTGACATCTCTGCTCCTTTAGGTATTTATCAGGACCTCTGTGTTATAACCCTTTAGGACCAGAGTCATCTTTGTTTTCTGATTTACTGTAGAGATTTCCACTTCTTTTCCTCCTTAACTTCAGACATCTGACACAGCCAGTGCTTAGAGGCAAATCAGCACCCAAAAATCATCTCAGGCAAACAAATGACTTCAAAGAGAACAGCAGAAGAAATGGAACAGCTTACAAAGTCTCCTAACTCTTCACTTGGTGTCCTGATCATCATGGAAGGGAAACTTCCCAAAGAAGTGGTGATGATATTCTTCTCCCTCCCATGCCAAGGAAGTAAGACATATAGGGAGACAGATTGATAAAGTCTTTGATACCATTTCCCATATTATCCTCCTCAAGAAAATGGCTGCTCATGGATTGGACATTAAAATAAAATAATATGAAATAAAATAAAATAGAATAAAATAAAAAAAAAAAATAAAAGAGTAAAAATAATAAAATAAAATAAAATTAAAATGAAACTAAACTAAACTAAACTAAATATAAAAATAAAATAAAAAATAAAATTAAACAAAAATAAAATAAATAAATAAAATAAAATATAAATAAAATAAAAAAGTAAAAATAATAAAATAAAATGAAACCAAAATGAAAATAACATTAAATTAAATTAAAACTAAAATAAAATAAAATATTAAAATAAAATTCAAGTAAAATAAAATAATAAAATTAAAATAAAATAATAAAATTAAAATAAAATAAAATTTAAATAAAACTAAACTAAACTAAAATAAAATGGAGTAAAGTTGGATTCCTACTAAGTCAAATCTGGGGTTATGGAAGGAAAAAGAAGCACTGACATAACAACTCAATTAACATCCCTCATCTTGTGGGAGCAGGGGGTGTCAGGTATATCCCAAATCCAAAGTGATCCAAACTCTCTGACATCCAGGAAGTTCAATCTCCTAAAAGAAAACTTTTGTTTTCCTCAGTGGCTATTTTCTTACTTCTCTTGTACATAAACATGCACTTTTTCTCCCTGTCAGGATGTTAACAGGGCCTAGTTTCTTGTTCACTAACGAGCAATAAATGTGGAAACCTCTTGAAGAAATAAAAAAAAAAAAAAAATCAGTGGAAATATTGAAATTGTGCTAACAAATCCAAAATTATAAAAAATATGAAAAAAAACCTACTTTGTTTTAGCAATAGGACTGCAAAGGGATGGTAAGAAATTACAGTATGACTGAAACCTCCAAATTGCATTTCAAATCCACACATGTACAGTCACCACACGTCCATACCCCCAGGTATGCACATTCTGTATATTTTTAGTGATTTTATCGTTATTAGATCCTGGCTTGGAATTATTTATGTATTGTTCAAAGTCCCAGCCATCTGGCTACAGTCTGGATGGTAAAGCACTTCAGGAAAAGCAGCAGACAATTCTTTCCCAAACTGCTTAACTCTTGCAATACCTGAAATAAATCTAAAATACCAACTACTACATATTGCAATAAAGAGGTTTTTGCTGCATTCTATCATAAACCCAACTTCTTTGTAGACTGTATTTTACAGCAATATCTCTTTCTAAATCTTTGCTTCATACCATCTTACAGAAGTGAAAATAATAATAGAAAAGAAGTTGGAGGTGGGAGAAAGTGGTGCAGAAATCTTATTTTATTCAGCCCATCACTTTTGTTGCCTCCATGCACACGGAAAAGTGTGGGAGGTCTGAAATTTTCAGGCACCCAGGACTGTTTTTCCCCTTTAAAACCTCTTTTTTTTTTTTTTTTAAGGGGGGGAACAGCATTCCAAGTGGTCTTGTCTCCATACAGCTTTGTACACCACAGATGTGTTCCACCCAAGTTCAAGGCATGGGTTCTTCCCAATCCCAAAAGACAGATTTATGACTTTAAAATTTTTCAGAAGGATTTATGACTTAAAAAAAAATCTTCTTTAAATAACTTTGTCCCTCCACTTTGCCAGCTGTATCCCTGTTTCCATTCCTGTATCTCTATCAGCAGAGGAGAACGGATAGAGGATATTGTATTTTAGGGAGTGTGGCTGTGACCAGCTCTTCAGTCTCCTCCTGCTCTCCATCGAGGACCTGAGCAAAGCATTTAGGGGAAAAAAAATAAAATAAAATTCCCCACGTAACCAAAGAAGTCCTTGAATGTGTTTGCACAAGTCTGTGTATCCCCAGCTACAGGAAAACCTTTGTCTCTCCGAAAACCCACTCCCAAAGCTTGCAAAGCCAGGAATGGCCAAACACCCAGAAATATTCATGTCAAATATCCAATTTTAGCACATTCCTGGGTACTGAGGGATTTAGGAGCTCTCAGGTTTGACATGTTATGAAAAAAAGCATTTGGTTGAAAGGTCAAGAGATCCTTAAAAACCTTCCAGAGCAGGAAGGGCCCTTGGATTATCCATTCCCACATCCTCACCTGCATCACTGAGTACCTGGAGATCTGTGAGGTCTGACCTTAAAAGCAGTTTCTGAAAACAGGATATAAACTGTAAAAAAGCCCACTGTGAATATTTTAATCATGGTACAGTATCTCCCAAGAATCACCTGCCTCCTCCCACTTCAGAGTGCTGCAGGCTTGATTTCCATTAAAAATATTAGGTTTAGGAGGAATTAAAGCATTTTTAATGTACTTAGGATGTGTTCATAGAAAGAAAAAAACCCCACAACTATTATCATCCCACAGCAGCCCTCAGCAGGCAGAGAAAGGTAAGAAGCAGAGAGATATCCCAAAAATGTGTTTCTACTTTGTTCATCTAAAGATCTTGGATGAAAGCAGGGTCCGGATCAGAGGATGAAGCTGTTCTGAGATTTGGGAGAACTCAGGACATTCCCCACTGATCCCCAGACAAAAGCCATCCTGTCCATTCCTCGCGACTCTGTGGACTGGGACATGGATGACAACGGTAAATTGTCTGGAAAAGCAAGAAGTGCCTTTCCTGACCCTGAACTTCTCTAAAAAAAAATGAATAATTTAGGCCAAGAAGGGCATGAAAACCTGAGAATAAAATGGGATGACACAACTAAAGGCTGTGGGAGACAGACCCTGCTCTTCATAACTTGAAGCATATCTTGTCATTACTAACAGCATGATCCATGGTTCTTCCAAACTGTCTTCAAGCCTTCAGGACTGGTTTCTCCAGCCCTGACATCCATGTATGCAGAGGCAGAACCCTGAGGGGTGAAACCTGCCTTGCTTCACTCTCCAGCTGCTTCACTTCCATCTCAGACAAGGGAAGAAGTTGCAGGTAAGTCAAAATGACCATGAGGACAACCTGTACCAAACTCCTCCAGCTACAGGACAGAAGAAATTACACTTTCTCCAAGTGTTTCTCCAGGCTGAGAAACTACCTTAGGCAGAAGTGAGAGGTGCATCCAGGCAAGACGGTTGCTCACTGGTCCTTCAAAGGGAAGAGAAAATCTTCATAAGTGTCCACTGTCAAGTTTTGCTTTATTCAAGTACTTTCTTTAAAACTTAAAAGCAAGTTTGCACCTTCTCAGAATCATAGAATGATTTGGGCTGGGTTGGAAGTGACCTCAAAGTCATCCAGTTCCAAACCCCTGCCATGGGCAGGGACACTTTCCACTTCCAGGTTGCTCAGACCCTCATCCAACCTGGTTTTTAACACTTCTAAGGATGGAGCATCCACAGTTTCTCTGAATAATTTGTTCCAGCACCTCACCACCCTCATAGTAAAGGATTTCTTCCCAATATCTAATCCAAACCTATCCTTTGTTAGTTTAAAGCCACTGATGTCTTGTCCAGGTCTGAAGAGCCTAGTCCCTGCTTTAAGGGAATAATCAAGATTTAACAGCAAGGGATTCTGGCTAAGGAAAACCCTGAGGCTTAGGAATGGGAAGAAAAAAGCCTTTTCCAGGGTAATCATGGCAGTTCCAAACCTCAGGATATAATCCCCAAGGAAACACAGCAGGTAAAGGGTTCAGTCTGTGAACAGGAGATATTTTCCTGGCTAAACTCACTGCATTTCTTCCTTGATGTACAAATCAGAAGGACTTTGATTTATTCCTCCTGTCTTCTCCAGCTTGGCATCAGGAAACAATGAGAAATTGCTTTTAGAAGCAATTATACAACCCCCTGTACACCCCAAAAATTCTGCAACCTGTTTCTCCAACCCCACTGCAACCACGTGTAGGACTCTCACTCCTTTCAGCCACTAAAAGTTCTCATGAATCCCAGACATTAATATCCAAGTGTAACAGAGAAATTCAGGGAAGATCTGCAACACACACATTTCAACATCCAATTTAAAATCCCTCCTTGCTCCTAAATGCTTTCCATCCTCACTAATTCACCCTAATCCCCAATCTACCTGCTTACATCTGTCGAGTCCTTCCCCACTGTTGATCTTTAATCCCTGCCCACTCCTGGCTGCCAGTGTCAGTCTCCAAGCCAAGATCAGCCTGGAAGAAGAGATATTTAGCAATAATATTCCTGGACTGACAGCATGGATAAAAGCTTTATTCCTCTTTTTTTTTTTTTTTTTTTTTTCCCCACTCAACTCAAATGCTGTTTGTGTCACACACATTTGGGTCAGCTGTGTCTAACCCTCCATTATGTACAGAAGTGATTTTTGTGTATGTTCTGCAAATAAATAGAGTCGGGCTGCAGAACAGAAATCCACAACTACATTTTTTCTGTATCTATACGAACCCCCATTCTCATTTTTCTGGTAGAAGTTAATACTATAAAACTCCACTTGCATTTTCAAAGGGAAAAAGGAAGATGCACTCTTACACAAAGAATGCTAAATTCTTTTATTCTAATCAATTAAGAAAGACAGATTACACATCCTTTAGATTTTAATTAATTGAATACTAAGTCTTAGAGAAGAGGAAAACAAGACAAAGGGAATTTCAGAGATTTGCACATGGCCACTCTTCAGAGTAATGACAGAAGTGACCAAGACTTGGAACTTTGAAACTTTCAAGTCCAGAGTGTTAAAATTTAAAAGGATTTTCTGCCTCTGTCAAAAAAAAAAGTATTCCTCCCTCAGTACTGAAAACCAGTGGTCTGCAGCTCCCAGCCTCAGTATTTAGATGTGCTTTCAGGAAAGAAATAACAATATCAATTTCAAATAGGACCTGCTCCCAGTATAAGTTTTATGACAGATCAGCTATTAGGTATTGCCCAGGCTTAAAACAAAATTGGTTTGGGTTGGGATACAGTTAATTTTCTTCATAGCAGCTGGTATGGTGCTATGGCTTGGATTTTTGCTGGAAAGTGTTGATAAGACAGGGATGTTTTGGTAACCCTTCCTTTAAAAAGGAGGAGGTGATTCAGCCAGATATTCCCAAGTAATTGTCTGGGTTTCTCCAGGACTGTGCAAGCAAACAAGAGGAAAAAGCCTTGGAGGCTCAGAGATCTTTAGGTGGGAGCAGAAATGATGGAGCAGGGCCTGGATGTTCAAGTGCTCTCCAAAAGGTGAATGACTCGGTAGGCTAGAAGCTGCATTCATGTACAGAGGTTTTTCTAGTTTATATATTATTATTGTTTTAGTTATTATTAATAATAATATTAATATTTCATATATTAACATCTCAAATACACAGTGGGCCCTGCAGCACCCACTTTCCATATCACAACAGCACAGGCAGCAGAGGTTAAGTTTTCCCTTCCTAAACTTTATGCCAGGTTTTACGTTCTTTAGATTTGTTCCCTTTCACAGTCAAAACCCCAAGCAGAAATTCTGCACCAAAACAAAAACAAAATCCCTGAAGCCATACATATAAAGTTCATATAAAGTTTGTTTTACAGCCTCACCTGTACTAAAAATCTGAGCCCTGTCAATGCCTGAGTCCCACCTGGAGAAGGACTGGGACAAAGTAGATTCACACCAGATACTGTCTGAGCTCTTCCAGTGCCCAGGAATGTCCACTCCCAAATTTACTGGGGTTACTATGGTAGTAGTAGAGGAACAGAGCATGCACCTGCTTACTCACTGTACATGGATATCCTTGCAATCCAAACTAGGACAGACCAAGCTGAACTTAATTTTAACCTCATTTGGTTTCCTGATGTGCACATCAAAAAAAACTCCTAAAAAAACCAACAGGGAAAAAAAAAAACACCAAAAAGCAAACCAATCAAACAAAAAAAAAACCCAGGAAAACAAAATAAAACAAAAAACCTGCAAACAAACAAACAAAAAGTAACCAAAGGGGGAAAAAAAAAAAAAAAAAAAAAAAAAAAGAAAAAGGAAAGAAAGAGACCTTTTAGTAGCCACAGGAGCAATAAAATCTGCCATCACCTTCCCAGGAAGGGAATACAAGATGGATTGGATAAAGCTGTGTTAGAACTGACAGCCTGCTCCCAAACACCACCTTTTGCAGTGAACTTTGGGGGTTCTCCCCTTCATGTTGCAGCAAAGGATTTGCAGAACCTCATGCTCTGGGCAGCATTTTGCCTGACTGGAGCCTGAATCTGCTTCCTCTCCAGGGAGAGAGCTGGATTAACCAGACTGGGATGCAGGCACCACCCCAACCCTGGGCATGGTATGTTGGGAGCAAACCTGGAATAAGCTCTGACCTGACCTACCACTGATTTCAGAGTGCGACCACCCGGGTGGCACTTCTGCAGATCCCAGCAAGACACAGGTGAGCACTGGGAAGTGCACATGGAGTCAACTATGATGGAAAAGCAAAGAGCTGCAGAGATGCTCTGACTTCATCCTGTTTCCCAGGGATCTCCACTCAGTGAGCATGGACAGATGTTCATACAAGCTCAGTTTCAATGGTGTCTTGCCTCAGGTAGACTTATTTGTAGGCACAAATTAAGAAGAAAGGATCCTGCTCCAAGCATTGGATACTGCCAGGATACAAAGCACAGGGTGGAAGCCCAGGGGTGTAGAAAATGTTAAGGAGGACTTGTAGGACTTCCAGGAATTTCATAATACAGCCAAGTGCTCACTTATGGCTTGTTGGACAAGGGCTCTAAAGCAAAGACCTCTCTGCTCTCCAACTGGAGAAATGCTCCCAAGTAACTGAGAAAGTTGCCAAAAAAACCTGGATTCAATCTACAGGATTAAAGAATCTTGGGAGCATCAAACATAGAATCATAGAAACACAGAGTGGTTTGGGTTGGAAGGGACATTAAAGACCATCCAGTTCCACCCCCCTGCCATGGGAAGGGACACCTTCCACTAGCCCAGGTTGCTCAGAGCCCCATCCAACCTGGCCTTGGACATTTCCAGGGATGGGGCAGCCACAGTTTCTCTGGGCAATCTGTGTCAGGGCCTCACCACCCTCACAGGGAAGAATTTCTTCCTAATATTTAATCTAAACCTGCCCTCCTTCAGTATAAAATCACTGATGTCTTGTCCAGGTCTAAACACCTTAAACAAAATTTGTATAAACTTTACATGGGGCAAGAGCTGAGTGTTATTTTTTTAATAAACATTTTCTTTGTTCTGCACCTGAGACAAGGAAAAGCTTTTGAGGGAACAACCAGAAGCAAAAAACCTTTGAGCTGTATTAATTTCAGGAGCTGAAACTAAAGCACGGGACAGTCTTTAGGAAAATATACCCACCTGGAAAGCCATCCCAGCAGGACAGTTCCAGGTCTGAGGTTCACAGCCTGGCACCCACTGAGAAAATAAAGGAGCCACCAGCACATTCACAGAACCCCAGGATGGTTGGGGTTGGAAGGGACCTTAAAGCTCATCTGGTTCCAATTTCCCTGCCATGGGCAGGGACACCTTCCATCAGCAGCATCCATTCTGCTCTGCTGTCCCTTCCAAGGTACCTCTACCCTTGATGACAAGCAGGCTGAGGGGAGAGGATCTTAAACTATTCCTAATTTCACCATAATCACATGGAAAATGAAGCAAACTCTTCTGAGATGTTTAAATGCATTTCCAGCTGAATGATGCCTAAGGAGAGGACAAGGTCTTTGATTTCTGATTTTATGTCAAAGATTGGGACCACCAGCATGATTTTTACATTTTTACATTAAAATGGCTTTGGATGACCAAGAGTAGATAATAAAATTGGTAGAGAAAGAAAGTTCATCTTTACCCATGAGATTTTTGATTTGGTTTATTTTTTTTAAATTCTATGAAGTTGTCAGCTCACTCTCAGATATTTCATTAAAACATTTATTTATTCCAATGGTATGTTCTGCTTTTGCTCGTTCTATAAATAAATGCATAACCATTTAAATTTCCTGAAATCCTGAGATTATAGCAAAACATTTAATATAATGTTAAAAGTGCCAGAAGGGATAGGGTAGAGGTTTTCAAAACCAACAGTTTCAAAGTCAATTTGTGTATGAAAGTTAATTCTCCTGGCAATTCCTTTTGCCATAAAACATGTTATTCATTATTCTTTAATATGTTTCCCTATGTTTAGGCTTATTAATTCATTAAATCATTCCTAAGATCTCTAAGAACTGGATGTAAAACAGAGAAGATCCTCTAAATCTAGTGAAAATGGACTAAGAAAATAAATCTTTAACATTTGGAAGTCTCGCACAATAGCAAAGAAACAATACGAAATATTTCATCTGTAAATGCAACATAAAATGGGGTTTTAGGGTTGTCTAGTAAAAGAGATCATCTTATGATTTTTTTAGTATTGTTTGCATCCAAACCTTACCCTGCACTTTATTAATGACTTATTAAATACAACACTCAACTCCTCAACTACTGTGTCCCCATAAAATGAAGAAAATAGGACAGGACCCAAGAAGCAAAAGTCAATCATTAGGACTCTCAGAAACTTTTTACAGACCATTTGACAAGCCATGGTATGGGTTTGCTCTATATAATAGAGGTGACACCACCTTCTTCGCAGTCCAGGTGGCAACCATGGAGAAATATTTGTGAACCCACCTACGATGGCAGAGAAAAGGTGCTACAGAAGGTCACATCTTCAGTCCTTCCTTCCTTGAAGGTTGGACTTGATGATTTTGGTCTTTTCCAACCCTAATGATTCTATGACTACACCTGACAGGACTCCACCCTAAAACACACTTTGGTTATAATGCTGAATATGATTAAGACATAGTCCAGTCTACCAATTTAAGACTCTGATAAAACATCCCTAATATTGCACAGTAGCTTTGAATCTCCCCAAAAGATCCAACAATTTTGTTCTTGCTTTCTTTCACCGTTTTCAATCTTTTCTAACACTCCATCCTAAGGACATTTAAGTGCATGATTTTGTTCCTCACTGCTCCAGTGAGGAACAATCGCCACAACCAGACCTAGACCTCCTTCCAGACCGTTTGGACAATGCCATAAGCTGCAACAACCAAGAGTTTCAAGGCCCCTTCAACAAAGCATTCCAAGTATTGGAACTAATTTGGGAAGACAAAGCAAAACTAAAGCAGTATTTGTGTCCCAATACAGCAAAAGGATGAACCACCTGCTTAATGTTAATTAACCTCAGGAGGACTCCTTGTGTAGTTCAGAGTTTGTTCTGTGCTTCAGCAACATCAAGATGTGAATTTGGCAGCGGATTCCTTCCCACAGTTTGACAGCAGACCCAGAGCTGCAGTGAGACCACGTGGTGGTCAGGCCACAGTGCTGACTTGTACACAAGCTTTTGAGTGAGTTTTGTCTACAGAACAGAGTTGCAGCCATGCCCATCCCACCAAAGAGGTCCCAGCTGATGTGAACATCTCCCTCCCGTGTGCCACACGAGCTCTGTGACTTTGCTGGTCTAGGGGAGGCAACAATATCATGATGGGTATTTAAAGGACAAATCACTTTCCAAAACTGCTAGGAAAAGGGCAAAATAGGGTTGGAGAGGACAGAAGGATGGTTCATCTGCTAAGGAGGAGGTTTAGATTGGATACTTGGGAAAAAATCTTCACTCAAAGGCTTGTCAAGCATTGGAAAAGGCAGCCCAGGGAAATGGCTGAGTCACCATCCCTGGACGGATTTAAAAAACATGTAGATGTGTTGCTCAGTGATGTGGTTTTGTGGTGGGCTTGGCAGTGCTGGATTAATGGCTGGTTTTATGATTTTAGAGGTCTTTTCCCACCTAAATGTTTCTATGATTCTATGACGGGATAGAGAGAGCATTTCTAGCACTGACATGTGACCTTCCCAAGAGCTGGTTGGTGCTCCACAGAGGAAAGAGTGGTAGAGAGGGGAGAGTAAAGAAAATTATAGACTCAATTCCAGGAAAAGAAATGTTAGAAAAATTCATTCCACGATTGCTAAGTATTGAGATGATAATTAGGTGATATATACCCAGAGAACACTGCCAAGAACAACTTTCACTGGCCAATCTAATTTTGTTCTGTGTCAAGATAACCAACCTTATCCAACAAAAAGAAAAACTCATGTGGGATATATCTTGAGTACCACTCTGGCCGGAGTCCCACACAATATGTCCAGGAGAAACTGTCGGAAAAATGGTCTAAATGAAGTCACAGCAAAATTAAGCAGTGACCCACCAGTCCCTTGAGCACACCTGGAAACAAGGCACTGCTGGAATATGAGATTAACCTCACCTTTTCAAGTGTGGCATTTAAAGCCCTGGTTACAGGAAGGTTAATAAAATCAGTGTTAAAAATTTCCTGGCTTGTGGCATTTTAATTCAAGCTATTTAAACTCCCTGACCTATGTGCCTCCTTGTGTAAGGCAGGTTTTGGTAATTTTCCCCACAAAAAAGATGGTTTTGGGAAGATAGAATTTCTACTGCTCTGTGGTGTTTTGTGGCTGTTCATCTTAGACATGGTATATTACTTAGAAAGATATTTTGAAGTTTTTTGTGGTTTTTTTTTTTTTAATTACTCAATTAAAAAAAATAAAACAAAAACAAGAACAACTTTACTCCCTGCTTTCCAACATCTCCATGCAACACCACTGCATAGCTGAAACCCAGAGAAGCTCCTACATGGAAATGGGGGAATATTTGTTTTTCCATGGATTTTGGGAAGCAGAATGAGGAGATGAAATCCAGATGTTTCTGGAGGAGGTTGTAACTCACAGCTGCTTTTGCCTCCACTTGCCACTCCACATTTTTTTCAGTGGCTGAATGACACTGTCATCCCCAAATATTGATATACTCCAAGAAATCCTGGCGATCCCTCTTGTGATCCACCTTAGGGTGCTCCTTGGTTAAGGCTACAGAAGATTTGAGTTTTGCTGAGTTAAACTTTCTCTCCTCCCAATTCCAGTAATACTACTAGTAGTAAATAACATAATAATAATAATAATAATAATAATAATAATAATAATAATAAAGTATACTTTTTCCACAAGAAATCCTGGATATCCACCCTGAAAAACAGAGTTTGAACTAGAGCTGTCTGATACCAAGGAGTCCCAAGCAAACTAGGTTTCCTAAAAAACTGCTTTGGTATTCCTCCACAAACTGTTGCAAATGGAGCTGTGGAGCTCTCTAATTAGGTTGATCTCTCTAATTAGGTTGGTCAGCAAGTTTAACCTCCACATGAGGTTGAACTGATGAGAGGCTGTAAGTCCATCATCAAGTCAGTCCAGGGCCAAGGGGAACTCCTCCAAGTAATTAATCTTTCCCAGCCTGGGGAGCACATCCAGATCGAGCATGGAGGAAACAGTCCCGAGATGGGCAGACAGGTATAAGGGCAGAGTGGTATCACCCTTTATTAAACAAAACCACACAAAACCTAAGCCCCCTTTTCTTTGCCCTTTCATGATATTAAAGATTAATCAGTGCCACTCCCGTTGTCTTTATAGCTTCAAGATTTCAGGGTTGTCTGTTGGATACCTGAATATACCACTGGACCACACCACTGGACAGTAAGTACCTGCAGGGATGTTGGTACTTGTTTTTTATTTATTTATTAGCCATAAAGAGAAGTAGAGTCTCAGAGCACACGCAGAACATGCCCATCAAGCTCTGCCCCTGCTGTGAGCAGACACTCGGATGCCGGTGGGGAGGCTGCGCTCTTTTGTTCCAGCCATTCCATGATCTAATAAGAGGGCAGTTTTTTTCTTAGCAAACCAGTCATCCATCTTCCAGAAGCAGGAGGCAGATGATTAGTGTTGCATTACCCTCTCCTGACACTTAATTAATAACAATATTTGGGGATGTTACAGCAAAAGGCATTCGACGTGTTGGTCTCCCGTGGTGAAGGGACACGAGGAGTTACAGAGGTTCAGATGAACATTGAATAAAATCACAGGATGCCAGGTTGGAAAGGGACATCCAGGATCATCTCATCCAAACTTCCTTGGCAAAAGCATGGCCTAGAAAAAACCCTGCACCTCATCCAGCTGGATTTTAAAACTGTCCAATATCCAGGAATCCACCACTTCCCCTCAAAGATTATTCTAAAGTGTGTTTGTTCTCATGGAAAAAAATTCTCCTCTTGTCTGAGTGTCTGACATCTGAATCTCCCCAGGAATAACTTTACCCACTACCCCTCATATTTTCCATGTGACTCCTTGCAAAAATGGAGTCTCCATCTTATTTGTAGCCACCCTTTAAATACTGGGACATGGTGACAAGGTCTCCCCTAAACCTTTTCTCAAGGCCGAACGAACCCACCTCTGATTGAGACCCACAGAAAGGAAACACCTCCAAGTTGCCTTGGCCAATGCAAACAGGTCCATCCAATTGCAATCTTTTCCACAGGTACACCCAGCCAAGGGGCCAAACAATTTTTACTTGTTGGGAATATCAGCCTTGGAAGACCTTGGAGCTGTGTCCAATGGAATACCACCTGAGATGATGTGTGTATGCACGGGGGGAAAAGCCAGCACTCAACTCCAAGCCATAAGCCAATGTGTTAAAAGGCTCCAGCTGGGCAGCCAACAGCCCATGGCTGTTCCAAAAAAGCTGATATTTCTACACCAGCTGCTTTTTGCAACCACTGAGGGTGACTTCAATGTCACATCAGTAACTGCCAAGGGATGGACAAGCTGGGCACAATGAGGTATTTCTTTAAATATTTAGAGATTGAAAGTGTCTTGAGTTATTCTGTGCATTTACATTAAAACCCAGTGGTCTTTTCACACAGTACAATAAATATTCATGTTTTTCTAACCTAAGCTACAATGCACTGAGATTCATCATTTGTCTAGTCCAGATTTCAATTCTCTTTTCTCACGGTTCTTTGATTGTGCCCAAGTATCCCATTCTTCCTTGTTTTTATGCCTTTAATTTTGCCTTGTAGAATAGCCTAGAAATCACTATTTACAACTGAAGAGGCAGCTCTCACTCACTTCAATACCTTCTCCCTATTCAAAGAGGAAAATCATAATTACACTCAAACTCATAAGAAAACAGAAAACCAGAAGAAACTTCTATGTTTTTCTATGTATTTCCATCCAGGGAGAACAGCTATTTGCAAAACAAAGAAATGTTTCCCAAAGAACATTTGCAACCCTCAAAACATGAAAACCAAGTCAGGCTGCATCAATGAATGGCACAGCTGAAACCAAAGGCCGGTGAAGAGAGGGGTGATGTTCTTTTCCCTGGTGCAAAATGATAACAGAGCCCTTGGCCATGTTACAAGATCCCCTTTCCTGATGCTTCTGCAAAGGTCTCAACTCCGAGTTGTGTCCACATTGTAGGCCCTGCAGCCTCATCCCCCAGTGCAAGTGAGGCCCAGGACCAAAATTAAATGAAGGATGTGTCCTAGTTAACAAGACTTGTGAAAGACAGACTAGATTAACCCAAATCACCCCTACAGCAATTGTCCATCTGGACTGGGGTCTGGTGAACATCTGGGCAGCTGCAGAGGTGGTTTTTTTACCTCCCTGTGCTGCTCAGAATTGGGCAGGGTGAGACCCACCTTCCACCTCCAGCCTCACGCCAACAGGGACAACCTCAGCACTACCCAAGTTCTGGCAAAGGATGCCTCCTACAACCTGCCCATATCAGGAGTGGGACAGAGTCGACACCTTCAACACACAAAATCAGGAGGTTCTAACCATTAGTTGTGCTTCCAATAATGGCAGTTACACAATGAATTTGCTTTTATGAGGAGCAGGTTTGCCTTGGGGACCCTTTCAGATACACAGGTTGGCACCGGGGTGCTTTTTCCTTTCTGCTTCACCATTTCTTGAGTCCTCTGGGGCAAGGAGGGGACAGGTAAGGAGAGTACATCTGGTCTCTGCTTAAAAACATGCCACAAGGAAAGAATCCATAGCCATTTGCAAGCCACTGTTTATGGTTTCAGCATTTCCAGAGGAAGGTTTTGCCCCTGTTGTTGCCACATCCAAGCACGTTTTCCAGGTTCAAGCAGCCTCCACTCCACAGCACTCGAGTTATTGTCTGGGGGAGCACAGCCCACTGCATTTTGTACATCTCCCCATCTACTTCCACCATCATTGCACTGCCAACCAGTCCCAGATCAACCATTCAGACCAACTTATTGCAACAGTGATGGGGAGATGAGGACAGACACGAGCAGGTCTAGAGAATATTCCATATTTCTCCTTTCAGTCCCCCCAAATTCCTCCAAAATCCTCATTAGTTGCAGCCTCAAACCCTGAGAACGGTAACACGTTGGGCCTCGTCACATAAATCAAACTCAAAAAGTTTGGTTTCCACCTCCAAAAATCATTGTCAGAAGTGACCCCTGGTGAGAGTTTGGTATTTACACACCAGCCACACTGAACCTGAGCAGTGAAAACTTCACTCCTTAGGGAGTCAGGGAGAATAAATTACAGCAAGGGATCGATACTTTACCGAGAGGTTGATAGCCTTGTCTCGAAGGGCCTCCAAATGGGTTCCTGCTCCCAAATCCACTCCCATCAATGGATCCATAAGACATTTTCTAGATAGTGATGGATGTGAGATTACACTTCAAATCTAAAAAAAAGAGAAAAAGACAGACACAGTCGTGTTAAAAGCCAGTTAAACCACAGTAGTCAAAGAAAACAAGAGGACTAAAAGGACAAATAAAAGATACAGGGCAATCTCCAAACTCCAGGATGTCCACCTGCAAAAAATTAAAAGCACTAAAATCCAGGTCTTCTGGGCTACAAACGATCTTGGGGACAAACAAGTAATTTCACCTCCCTGTGTCTTATTTTCTCCATTGGTAAAGGGCAACTTTTAATTCCTCGCTGCTCACAAAATGCTTTGAGATCCTGAGCTGGTGGGAAAGACTAAGAACTCAATCAAAAACCAGGTAATGTTGTCTTCTGGAACATTACCAGTACACATCTGGCTGGGAGTCCATCCATCACACTGCAGTCTTGATGAGCTCTCAAAAGAGACAGTTTGTTGCTATATCATAAGCTCCTGGGCTTCCAATAAAAATACTGGAGCCAGAGTTATTTTTTCCTTGCTGGTTAAAAATAAAAAAATATTAAAATTAAAAAAAACTGCAAAGCCTAAGGTAGCAGCAGCAGGATGAAATCAAAGCAGCACTGCCAGAGGAAGACTCCTTCATCCCCCTTCCCACCTTCCCATCCACAATGTTTTACCAAGGTCACAGAAAGCCTCCAGCATATCAACGGTGTCCCAAGAACTTTGGTAGGAAAAATAGCTCAACTCTAAGGCATGGAGATGATGATGGAAAATGCTACAGGACCAAACCCAGCTACTACTTTCTTACACCAAGGCTATGAAAAAAAGACCAACCCAAAAACAGAGTACCACCAAAAAAAAGGTAAAAGACAGTGTGGCCTTCTGGGAGAGTCCCATGGAGAGGACACACTGGTGTGAGATGACTCGGAATACCACCTGCCCCTCATGCCCTTCACGTAGGGGGTTGTTCTGACATATAAATATCATTTTTTGACTGAAGGACAAACAAAATAACTCAGTCAACAAACCACCCTCTCCAACAATCATTGCAGCACCTTTAGCACGATGGCAGAATCACAGAATGGTTTAGGTTGGCAGGGACATTTAAAGGTCACATCATCCAATCCTACTGACATGGACAGGGGCACCTTCCACTAGATCGGGTTGCTCAGAGCCCCATACTTCCAGGCATGTGGCATCTACCACCTCTCTGGGCAACCTGTGCCAGTGTTTCACCACACTCACCATAAAAAAAATTCCTCATTATATCTACTCTGTGTCTAATCTCTTTTAGTTTAAAACCATGACTCATTACAGGCCCTGCTAAAAAGTCTGTTCTCATCTTTCCTGTAGGTCCCATTTAAGTATTGAAAGGCCACAATAAGGTCTCCCCAGAGCCTTCTCTTCTCCAGGGCTGAACAACCCCAGCTCTCCCAGCCTGTCTGCGCAGCTTAGGTGCTCCATCTCTCTGATCCTTTTTGTGGCCTCCCCTGGTCCTGCTCCAATAGATCCATGTATTTCTTGCACTGATAGAGATGTTGAGGTGGAAAGCTGAGTGCCATGAGCTGCAAAGTTTTGTTCTGGGCTTGGATATTCAAACTACTCATCTCCTGGATGAGTCACTTTTCCTCTGACATGCAAAAAGCTGGGAATGGCCTCCAGTTCCTATGACACATGACCACGTGTGGCATGATGTTTTCATGTATGGATTGATAAATACCTCAGGAAAAGGCTAAAGTCTCTTTTGGGATGCACTGGCAGAGCTGTGTACTTGCAACCATTCCTTAGGTTTGTCCTTCAGGGAAAGCAGAGTACCAGAAATTCCCAGTTCTGCATGGTACTGGGAACAATCTAATGGCCTCAGGCACCTGTTGTACTCCATTCTCCTTTTTCTTTCAGAGCTTCAAAACCAAGCAAAGAATCACTGCTGAGATTCGCCAGACAGGGAAACTCTTGGACTAAAAGGAATCACTCACCATCCTGCCTTAATTGGGCCAGACACATGAATAAGGATGAAAAAGCAACCACCTTGAGACAGCAAGGGGTGGGAGCCAAATCCATAAAAAGTGGAGAAAATCCAGAGTCCAGCTTCCCCCCCCCGCATCAGTGTATCATGTTCTCACATAATTGGCATCTGAGGCTGCTGCAGGTGCCCCCAGGCATTCCCTCATTTTAGGGAAACAGCCTTGAGCCCAAACTTATGGAAGCCAAACCTGTGAGAGCCCAAGCAGCCAGAGAGAGAAGGAGAAGTGCTTTTGTGTGTGCACTCAGGAGACAGAAAGTGGGGCCAACAAGAGGAACCAAACAGCAAACTTGTAAACCAAGGGTTTGCAAGACACTCAACAACACAATCATCATGTCAACCCTGTAAAACTGTAACACTTTAAGCTCCATGGAAATATACTCTACAAGTTTTCTCTCTCCCAGGAGACCTTAGAGCAACTTCCAGGACCTAAAGAGGGTCTGAAAGAGACGTGGAGAGGGACTTTTTAGCAGGGATTGGAGTGATAGAACAAAGGGTGATAGCTTAAAAGTGACAGAGGGGAGGTTTAGTTCAGGTTTTTGGAAGAAATTCTGTATTCACAGGGCAGTGAGTCACTGGCACGGTTATCCCAGAGAAGTTGTGGCTGTCCCATCCCTGGAAGTGTTATTAAAAAAGTAAAACTCAGCTCTTGCCTCATGCAAAGTTTGTAACAACTTTTGTTTAAGCTGTTCAGACAAGAAGATGTCAATGGTTTTAAACTGAAAGAGAGCAGGTTTAGACGAGCAATTAGGAAGAAATTCTTTCCTAGGAGGGTGGGGAGGCCCTGGTACAGGTTGCCCAGAGAAGCTGTGGCTGCCCCATCCCTGGAAGTGTTCAAGGCCAGGTTGGATGGGGCTCTGAGAAACCTGGGCTAGTGGAAGGTGTCCCTGCCCATGGCAGGGAGGTGGAACTAGAGGGTCTTTAAGATACTCTCCAGCTCAAATCATTCCATGATTCTATGATATTGTGATGAAAATTCTTCATGGAAACCACAAAACAACACAAGAAACATTGGAAGATTCATTTGGGGAGTGGTGACTGCAGTGGACTGGGAACAAACCTCACCTCTCCCAGATTTCATCACAAAATGCAACCCAAGACCCAGCAAAACTCTTACCTGTGAAAATATGGGCACATGGAAGACAGTCAAAAGAAAGCTTTTAGGCAGGGAAAAGGAATTATCTTTTTATTTTTACCTCCCATCGTGGCTACAGTTTAAATCCTCTGTAAGCAGAGATGTGGGGCAACCAAACAGCCTTAAAACAGCCTCTGTACAGAGGTTCATCCTGGTCCACCCTTTCTCTTTAGAGATAAGCAAGTGGAAGCATTTGCTGACACGACTTCCTCAGGACACAACAACAAACATGGAGTGAAAGTCTACACCATGTTGTAAAATTACTTGATTACAACTGGGCAAGTGTTGCTTTGGCAAACAGTGAATGTGTCTATTTTTTCTCCAACAGAGTGGAAACGGGAGGGGATAGAGGGAGGGCTTTTGGAGCACTCCAAATGTTTCATGTTGATTTACCCTTTTCAGAGTATGTTTCCATTTTAAAGCCTTTTCTCCTTGTAATGGAGGAAAAATAGAAAGAATTGAAAATGAAATATTTTGTTTTAGCTTAACCAACCTTTTTAGCATCAACCACCTCCCACCCCATCCTACTAAGCTATTGAAATATCCCTTATTCACACAGCTCAGGAGTCACATTTTTACCCCACAGTAATATATTTACAGGAAAATCTAAGAGCAGATCTAAATGCCTTTAATTTGATTGGCAATAAAAGCATTTCCCTCCCCATTCCCATGGCACTTCCCAAGGCTTTTGTCTACTGCTCCTCAGGGAGACTTGTCCAATTTACTGTGAAGGCAGTTTGTACAAATTGGAACAAGCATTTCCTAACATACTAAACACAGGAAAAAAAATAAAGAAAAAGAAGAGAAAAAAAGGAAAAAAAAGAAGAAAAAAAGATTTTATCACAGTTTTATCCTCATCACCTAAAATACAAATGAAGAAACAACCACAGCCAAGCCAGATTAAAAGGACATCCATCCTACCAGAGGCATGAATTTGTATTTTAACAACATGCAACTACTTCTTGCTTGGTATGTCCTGTAGAAGTCAATCATGCCATGAATAAAATAGGATGTAGCAACTCAAGGAAAGGGTTGGTCCATGTTTCTTGGATTGGGAAGGAAATTGGCAGGTAAAACCAAGCAGGCAAAAAAACAAGTAGGCAAAACTATATAAGAGTTCTACACCCATCAGTCTCCATTTAGAGTCACTCAGATGGGCAGCATGAGTAGTGGTAGGAATGAAAGGTGAGGTTTCAGCATGGAATAAATATTATTATTATTATTATTGTTATTATTGTTATTGTTATTGTTATTGTTATTGTTATTATTATTATTATTATTATTATTATTATTATTATTATATCAATTATTAAACTGTTCTTATCTCAACCCATGGACTTTCTCACTTTTACCCTTCCAATTCTTTTCCATCATCCTGTTGGGGGAGGTGAGGAGATTTGTGGTGCTTAGTTCCCAGCTGGAGTTAAACCACAGCAGCACTTCAGACAAGTCATATGTTTTTAAAGCGGAGTTGGACTGAGAAGGACGTGAGTACACTGGAAAGAAATGGAAAAGGAGGACAGACATGGACATATTGGAGCGAATCCAGAGAAGGGCCACGAAGATGATTGAGGGATGGGAACATCTGGTTTATGAAGAGAGGCTGAGGGAGCTGGGACTGTTCAGTCTGCAGAAGAGAAGGATGTGTGTGGGGGTGGTATTCAGGTGTATAAATATCTGATGGAAAGAAGTAAATATGACGGAGTCAGACTCTTCTTGGTGGTGCTCAGTGACAGGACAAGAGCCAATGGATTGAAACATAGGAAATTCCACTTCAAAAGCTTAAAAAAGAAGCTGATTTTTGGGGGGATTTGGAGTGGCTTTTGTGCTTGTTTTGTGGTTTGTTCCTTTTTTTATGGTGAGGGTAGTCAAACATCAGCACAGGCTGCACAGAGAGGTTGTGGAGTCCCCGTCCTTATTCAAGCCCTGACTGAACATGGGCCTGAGTAACCTGGTCCAGGTGCCCCTGCTCTGAGGAGTGGGGTTGGACAAGATGAACTCCTGAGGTTCTTTCTCACCTCTGGGATTCTATGATTTTCCTCCTCTGATGCCTGAAGCAACCTGAGCACCATTCATGGCCCTCTTGGCTGACTGTGAGACAATTACTCTGACTATTTACTAATATCTAATCTACACCTGCTCCCTTTCAGTTTAAAGCCATTAAATGCTCCCAGTGGCCTGCTGTCATAACCAAAGAATGACCTGAGTGTGGTCCGCAGAGCTCTGCTCTCTCCATTTGTATTTTGAGCAGCGAGCTTGGTGATGGAACTGGGATGAGCCTCATCACACACATACAGGACATCAGACAGGGAGGTTACACAACAGCTCCAGCCTTCAAAACAATCCTACCAAACCACAAGTGATGTTCAACAAAGAAAATAAGACACTGCACAATTCAGGCCAACTGCAGGAACCTGAATTCAGTGGCAGTACAAACAGAGAATGGGAACTGCTGGCCAGTGCTGCAGAGAAGGATGGAAAGATGCCCTGGACTTCAGGCTGAGCAGGAATCTGCAGTGACGTTTCCTGTAACAGTGGAAGGCATCATCAGGGGATGTATAAATAGGATTACAATCTTTTGAACAAGGAAAGCAAACCTTTTGCTTGACCCCACACTGCAGAGTCCTCAGCTGTAGGCAACAAGCTCCAGCAAAGACTTTGTCAGAGGTTGAAGAGAGTCTAGAGGGAACTTGGAGAATGACAACAGGTCAAGAGAATGTAACCTGATAGGAGAGATTGAGTAAAAGAGGTTGCTTTTCCTATAGAAGACTGATGGGAAAACTTGAGCCTTCAAATCTGTGTAAAGGTTTCTGAAAATAAAAAGGAGGGAAATATTCTTTTCATTCCTGTTGGACAAGACATGGGAATAGCTCTAAACTGAAGCTGGAAAAATGAACTGAGACATTTGGAGAGCCTAAGAGGAAGGACAGAGCACCTTTGGGAACAGGAAAAAAGGAGAAAGGTCTTTTTACACCTGGAGGTGATAAGACTGGCCAACACTTCTTGGAGTCAATACTGGGTCCAGTCCTGTTTAACATCTTCACTAACCTGTCCTCTATCAGTTTGGAGCCATTCCCTCTTGTCCTGTCACTCCATGTTCTCATCAAAAGTCCCTCTCCTGCTTTCTTGGAGCCCCTTTAGGCACTGGAAAGGGTTCTAAGGTCTCCGTGGAGACTTCACCAGGATGAACAACCCCAGCTCTCTCAGTCTGTCTCCAGAGCAGAGGGGCTCCAGCTCTCAGATCATCTTTGTGGCCTCCTCTGCACTCACTCCAGCACTTCCACATCCTTCCTAAGTTGGGGTCCCCAGAGCTGGATGCAGTGCTCCAGTCGGGGTCTCACCAGAGTGGAACAAAGGGGCAGAATCCCTTCCCTTGACCTGTTGCTGCTGCTTTTGATGCAGCCCAGGACACGTTTGGCTTTCTGGGCTGCCAGTGCACCTTGCTGGGTCATGCTGAGCTTCTCATCAACTAACACTCCCAAGTCCTTCTCCTCAGGGCTGCTCTCCACCCATTCTCTGCCAGGCCTGTGCTTGTGCACGTATTTTATTCCCAGTTCTATCACCACCCTGCTGATGGAGAAATGCCCTCACTGAGGGCTTCAGAAGTGATTTAGTTATGGTGACACCTCCACTTCTGGATAACCAACTTGAGATAGATTTTTCTGAGGCTTTTCACACAGATAAAATCCTTTTACCAACCAGCCTGACCTTCCTCATAAAGAAAGAGTAGATCAGTTCACATAAATCGTCTTTACCCATCAACCTCTGCAGCCTCTGCTCAGACCAGGTCACCTCTTTCTACAAGAGCCTCTCTGAGGCTCCAGTTACTGAAGGATCAGCCCCAGCCACTCAGTAAGAAGAGCTGTGTCTTCTCAACTCTTCAACTTTGCTGTTTGATCTCTTTTTTGCCTCTTAACCTTCTCTCAGATGGACTAAACAGATTGACCTCCTTTCATTTCTCATTAGGAGACTTGTTTACACATGGACCACAAGGGAGAATACTCAGCATTTTCTTGCTTTCCATACAGAGGCCTCCATTTCATGGATGAAATGAATATATGGATAAAATGGATAAAAATGGATAGAGAGATACAGATCTCTCCTGTTGGCAGAGTACAACAGATCAAAGAACAGTTTGGGTTGGAAGGCACCTTTAAAGATCAACTAACACAGCCCCGCTGCAATAGGCAGGGACATCTTCAACCAGGACTAACTTGGTTAATATAAAAGTTTTTTGAGGGCATGAGAGAAAAGGCCATATTTGCAAAGCCTTCTGCTCCCAGAGTTGACTGTCACTGGTGTCACAGACGTGCTGCTTTTTAGCTTATCTTCTCTGGGTTTTTTGTAATTATCAAAACCAAAACTCAATAAACCTTTATGCTGTTCACCTGGAAAAAATGCCTCCTGCTTGTTTCTCAGAGAACCTGAATTCATGAACAAGCCCTGCTGTTGAATCACTTTTGTTTTGTTTTGTTGGGATAATTGCACAAATCCCCAAGTGGCTCATAACAGGGCTGTCAGAGGTCAGTCAGAATAGCTGGAGGGGATGACTTTCTTCTTTTTCACTCTGTGCTTCGAGGCAATTTATTCCCTTCTGGATCTTTTGTGATGTTTGTAATATTAACATCATGTTCTGGGGTGGCTTTGGGCAGGCAAGGTGAGGAAAGCAGTGCAAGGAGCTGAAGAAATGACTGGCAGGGGAGTGGTCTGGGAGCGATGTCCTGCATGGAGCAGGACTGGGGGTGCAGCAATACAGCTGCTTCCTCCCACTTTGCCTCCTAATTAAGCTTTAAAAGTGATGGAAGGTCCTTGGAGAGTGAAATCATCCCTGTCCCCACAGCCCGAGGACCTCACTGTCTAGCCTGGGTTGACAAGACACAAAATACGACAACAAAAACAACAACAAAACACTGGGGTATCATATCTATTATCAGACCTTGTACAAACAGAACAGACTTCCAGAAGCTTCGAGAGACACTTATGTAGCACTTGACTGGCTTGACGTCACTTGGGACTGTAAAAAACCTGACTCAACACCCTGAACCTGCTCCTGTCTCCCCTCCTCCAGCTGAAGCACCACAGAGCAGAACGCCCACGGCCTGAGGGCACCGTGGAGTAGGTGCAAAGGAAAACCAGCACAGATTATCCCACAAATGAGCTGTTTCTGCTCTTCTTGACGTCTGCTAAGAAACAACGAGGAAAAAAAAGCCTTGTTTGAGGAACGAAGCATCTGAGTGCTTTCCAATGGATTTAGTTTTCTTTCCCGCCGTATAGCTGCCATTAGAGATGTCTCTAGGAGCAGAGCATCTTGTCCTGGGAACAGATACCATCAGAATAGGCTGAAAAGTCAGAGACAACAAGACAAGACATCGGTGACATTTTATGGAGATACACACCAAGCCACAAATAGAGACAGTGGGTTCACTGTGCTCCTAATTGCAATGACACTGAGAGCTCTGGCTGTTCTCAGCACATTTGATTGCAGCCTTTGCCTAATCTCAGTCTTCAACAAGATCAGCAACACTATGCAAAGTCAACAGGAACAGTTTCTGCCTCACCCTTTCTTTCATCAGCCAGTCATTCCCAAGTTTTGCAGCCAGCAGCACTCACCAGGCACACCAGACCCTTTCCTGCCCATCAAAAGGCACCTCCACCCCCACCAAGCTCATGATGTCTCCACCTAAGGTCTCCTATTGATATCAGAGGACTTCAGATCGGATGGGCTGACATGCAACAGAGAGAAGGAAACCATAAGCACCAGAAGTGGGAAGGAATGGATGCCTGCAAGTCATCTGTATCCATTTCCCACTGCACAGATGTCAGACACAAAGAACAGAGGTAAGGATAGCAATCTGGAAGCTGCTTGGGCTCCTTTCATGTCAGTCCCACCTGCCACTTCAATACACAGGCTCTTCTTCCACATCAACCTGACTGCACATCTTCTCAAAAGAGAACAGAAAGCAGCCTTCAAATCCTGCTCTGTGGCACCAGAGACAGGTTGCCCTCAGGCAAATGCCAAGAAGAAGGGCTGGATGTATTTTGTTTAGCTTGAGAACCTCAGATTCATAGACCCTCCCCCCATTTAAGCTGTATGAACTTCTGAGAGCAAAACTACCTGCTGGAAAAAGTTTTTCAGCAAAAGGATCACAGACACCATGGAAAGATGGATGCCTTCCATCTTCAAAGCACGAGGCAGCACACACTGAAACACTGGCCCAGAGCAGCAGCAGAGTGTGATAAATGACAGAGTGATTGTACAAACAAGGTCAGCCCTCAGGACCCAAATGTCTTTACACCTGGAAAAGCAATCAGGCTTTCCTGATACTGAGGAATTTAAATCAAGAGAAAAGAAGGAGACAGTCTTTGGGAGACCAAAGTTGTTTTGGGAGTCAGCGGACGCCGAGCTGGATGTCGCGTTTCCCACTGTTCCAGACTAAACGGGTGGCAGCGCTTGGATGACTTAGTGCCAGGTCACTGTTAGCTCATCTTGATCAAGATATGATGTCACCCTTCCTATTTTTTAAACTGACATGAATATCATGGGTAAACAACATTTCTTCTGGGTCCTGCAGGGGATGATGATCTAGATGATGTCTAGATGATCCAAGCAGCTTCCAACCCTAAACTGCCTGAGTACAAATGCTCCAAAACTGTGTTGCTTCTAACCCACCAAGGGTTTTCTTTCTATTTTTAACCTGCATTGCCACCTTCTATTTGCTGTTTTGTGCCCTGTTGTCTACTTTTTGTGAACCTTGCATGTAGAACAGTCCTAATCTATCCATATGCTCGACAAACATAGGAGTATTACATATTTCAGTGAACAGTAAAATTAAATTTCCAGTCAGTTCAGAACCCAGGTTTCATCTGCCTTTTCACTGCTTACAAAAGATGAATATTAATGTCTATTTGCTGCAAGAAAAACCAGGGAGGAGGGACTCAGGAAAGAGGGAACTGGTGTCTAGTTTGCTACTCTGACGTTCGAGTAAACTTATTAATTATAAAAGATATACACGCACGAATGGACAAAGACCAACTGCAACACACCAGGTCAGCTTAACAAAATGAGAAATGGCATTTATAAATTTATATTGGATTTCAACAGAATAGTGAAAAATTAATCTGAGGACGGCAACAAATTTTGAATCCACAGGAACACCTTGATAGACAGAGCTGAAATGCCGTGGGGGTAGCACATGCAGGGCAAAATGGTGAATTAATAAAGTAATAGATCCCTAAATCCCAGGATCCTACTCCCCTATAACCAAACATGGCTTGTTTCCTATGTACCACTTCCCAAAGTAGAAATGTTGCTATTAAATGCTTACAATCAGAATATATATCAGCCTAAGGTCTCATCTGCACCAGTGTTCACCACATGTTAAATAAACCTTGCAGAAGGATAAATGAGAAGCAGTGTGGTCTGGTGAAGACACAGTACACAGTGGGAAATAAAGAATCTACTTCTACATTTGGTTGTGATCTGTTAAAAAACAGAAAACAACTTGATATTTCCATTTCAGGTTTCCTACCAAGACCACGGGAGATGATGGAAGTCAGAGAAGCACAGTGTAAATCAAGTCAACAGATATAGAACCATGGAACCATTAAGATTGGAAAAGACTTCTAAGATCGAGTCCAACCGTTAACACAACACCACCGTGTTCACAGCCACCAAATCCCCAAGTGCCACATCCACACACCTCTTGAACACTTCCAGGGATGGCAATTCCACCACTTCCATGGGCAGCCTGTTCCAATGCCCGACCACTCTTTCAGTGAAGAAATTTTTCCTGATATCCAATCTAAACCTCCTCCAGTGGCACTTGAGGCCATTTCCTCTCATCCTGAATGTGGAGGCTGTGGAAACGGCTGTGGAGAGGAGGGAATTAAAAAACTATCACATTGGCCATAGGATGGACAGTGGTCTTCAAAGCCTAATGTCCAGGAAAGAAAAAGATGGAAGGAAGGGCTGTGTGTTCTTCTTGGTGTTCTCTTAAAATTGTTTTGTTTCATTAGGGGTTTTCTGAGATTTTTGGGGGTTGACTTGTTTTGGTTTTTTGTGGGTTTTTTTTTGTTTGGTTGGTTTGGTTTGGTTTTTGGTGTTTGGTGTTTGGTTTTTGATTTGTCAGGTTGTTGGTTTTTTTAACTGGGAACTAAAAGAAAACCAATGAGATGCTGTGCAGCAGTTTGCAAGTTTCTTTCCAGTCAGCGGTCAACATCCAGGAAGGTAAAATGAAACGTGTTTAAAAAAAAATCAAATGTCAGTGAACATCAGACAAACAGTGGCTTGGGACATCCCCACAGTGCCATGGAAGCAAAAGACACCTTTGAAAAGACAGAATCACAGAGTCAATCAAGTTGGAAAAGACCTCTAAGAATACTGAATGCAACTATTAACTGAACACAGTGGAAAACAGAAAGAAGGAGTCACAAGCCCACACAATCAAGGTGAGAACTGGATATATCTCCAAATATTTCAGGGATATGGAGAGGAGAAAATAGTCAACACAATCCTGAGCAGAGACTAACTGGAACGTGGGCATGGGGACAACTACTATGCAACCACAGCCTAACTATGAAATCATTAGTCACAGAATTATTAAGGTTGGGAAAGACCTCCAAGATCATCCAGCACAACCTGTGACCGACCCCCAACTTGTCACCAGGGTCAGAGCACTGAGTGCCACATCCAGTCATTCCTTGAACACCTCCTGGGATGGGGACTCCACCACCTCCCTGGGCAGCCCTTTCCAAGGCCTGATAGCCCTTTCAGTGAGGAAATTATTCCTGATGTCCAACTTTAACCTCTCCTGGTCCAGTTTGAGGCCATTTCCTCTTGTCCTGTTGCAAGTGCCCTGGGAGAAGAGACCAAAACCCACCTGGCTACAACCTCCCTTCAGAGAATTGTAGAGAGTGAGAAAGTCCCCCTTGAGCCTCCTTTTCTCCAGACTGAGCCCCCCCAGCTCCCTCAGCCTCTTCTCATAGACCCTCTAGACCCTTCACCAGCTTTAGTGCCCTTCTCTGGACACACTCCAGCACCTCAATGTCCTTGTCTTCCCCCAAGAATAACCTCTAAGAAAGGTCAAAAAACCACTGTGGTCACATGTATTTATACACCCCCGCAAAACCTGCTAAGAATACTGCATCCAAACAAGCCCTCATTGCTTTTTCTTCTTTATACCAATTCTGTAGCTTGTGAAGAGGTGAGGAGAGTCAGCCTGTAGCCTCTGCTGACAAGAGCCCTTCTGACATTTCTCTCCCTTACTCTGCCCATTGTGTTTTTACAGTTACTCCACCTACATCTCCTCACACAAGACTACAAAAGATTTCTGAACAATGGTCATGCTGGGAGATGAAGGAAAACCACATTGCAAAAAAATCCATGTGCTCCAACAATGAGAAAATGCAGAAGGATCCTCAGGATTGCACTGGGTTCTGTGGCCACCCACCATGAATCACAGCCCAGAGTCAGCAGTGGATGGGAGCCAATTTTCCTGCCAAATTAAAGTGAATTTGCTAAAAAACCTCCGTTGAACCTGTACTGGGCCACTGTGCATATTTGAGGAAAAACAACCATTGTCAATTTTCCAACTCATTCACTTTTGCCAAGACCCCTCACCGATGGAGAACACGGTTGATCCCTTAATTCTTTGAAGTGGTTTTTAAATATCCCATCAATCTGCTGTTTACAGAAGGACTTTCTGCCTGTGTCTTTAAACCACAACACAATCTCCCTGAGGTAGGAGGAAGGGTGGACACCTAGACTGGCTGTACTTCAACTTCCCCCCTCCTCAAATAAATGAAAAAATAAATGGTTTTTAAAGCAAAGGATGCCCCACAGTGGGAGTAAAATCACAGGCAGGCAAGGAATTGCTGGTATTGTTTGTAACAAGGCAACAGGATGAAAATTAAGCAACATGGACTGAAGAACAAGTAATTGAGATGTTTTTGACCACAGACACTCACCAGAGGGATGCAGCAGAAAAACACAGCAACAAATTTGCCCAAATCCTAGGAAAACACAACTAACAACCACCCTCATCTGCCAGGGAGGGGAGGCTCTCCACGATGGAGTGAAGCCTCCTGGCACAACTCCTGCCTTCAGCAGAGTAGGGCAGGCAAGTGCAGGATTAGCATAGCAGAAGAAAAGAGATTTCACCTCGTTTGAAGGCTCTCAGGCAAGGATGACAAGACAGAGCACACGAAGCATCTGGATGTGTAAATATGTGCTGTCAAAGGAGCTTCTCTTCTCCAGACCAGCTCCACTCACAAAGCAGTGACAGCTCACAGCATGAGGCAGCTTGGGGAGTGCTAAACTCATCCCCTTCCCATCCTTCTTTCACCCTGAGGACAAATATTTTGGGGTATCCACAAAGTCATACGGGTCAGGTCTGCTCTGCCACAGCCCCTAATCAGTTATGAGGAGACCATAAAAAGCCCTATTTCAGCTCATTTCCCAGCTTTGTTCACATTGCAGGGCTCCTCCTTCCTGCTGATAAGCTCCTGTAGCACATGATGGCACCAAAGGGAACCAACTGCAAACATCAAGGAGAAAAAGCGAAAAAGCGGCTTCTCTTCAGCGCGTGACTCATGCGAGAAGAACTCCAAGCCCTGAAGGAGCCAAAGCAAACCAGCTGACTGGCAAACCCTGCACAGGAGGGGAAAATTGCCCTTAAAAACACAGACTGCATTTTTTTTTTGCTGTCATATTTTTTAGGCAATTATCCATATATAAGACCCTGGTGAAGGCAGGACACACAGTGGGGGATGTAAAGGTCCAAATGTAAGTGCCAAGTGCCATCTCAGGTGCCCTGTGAGGTGTGTGTGGGGCTGGCAGACCTGTCTGCTGATCCACAGCCTTCTGGGCTGGCAGAAGAGTGGGAATCATCTCCAAATTAAGGCACCTAAATCACAGAATTTTTTGGGCTGGAAAGACCTTTAAGATCATTGAGTTCAACCATTAACCCAGCACTGACAAGCCCATCAATAAACCATGTCCCCAAGTGCCACGTCTACATGTCTTTTAAATCCCTCCTGGGATGGTGACTTCACCACTGCCCTGGGAAACCTGTTCCAGTGCTTGACAACTCTTTCAGTGAAGAAATTTTCTCTGATATCCAATCTAAACATCCCCTGGCACAACTTGAGGGCATTTTCCTATCACATGTTGCTTGGAAGAAGAGACTGACATTCACTTCTCAGTGTCTGCAAAAGGTGCCTGAGCATCTGCAGCTACTGGGAGAGACTTAAGTCAGTACAGTCAGTGAAGGCTGGAGAGCAAGCCAAAATACACAGGAGGTGCCCATTTTTCAGGAGAGAGGGAGTGGAGAAGAGGGCAGCTCCTGGAAAGCATAAACATAACACAGATGAAAAAGAAACCCTTAAAATTTACTTTTAAATTTATCATTATCACCACTCTTTTCCATGATTTACCTTTAAATTTATCATTATCACCACTCTTTTCCATGATTTATCTCATTCTGCCACTTTCTTCCTAATGCAGTAGAAGAACTAAACAGGTGAGGTCATGTCAGATAGGGAAAAGAATATTGGAGTGGTGGAAAAGCCCATAAAGTAACACCCTGTGAATTCCCGAGTCACCTGGAAAAGGCAAAACATCCCTTCTTTTTCCAGTGCACGAACTGAGGTGTAAGGAAGCAAATCCAGGAGACAGGAATGAAAAAAGGAGATACTCCTCCATGCAAAGACTAAGTAAGCAAGAACTTCATTCCATGGGCTGTTGTGCATTCTGAAATCTTACACGGGCTTAAAAATGCAACAGGCCTGTGAAAAGAAGAAGGAAAAAAAAAAGGAAGAATAAAAATACATTGTGTGGGATTAAATGTACCACCTCTGACTGAAGAAACTTGGGAAAACACACTGGGAGAAGCCCTGTCTGCCCTGTTCTCATGCTCTTCACAAACCAGCCACAACTAATCACGTAACAGGACTAATTTTGGTTCATTTTGCACAGACACGTCTCTGTCCTGACCCAGTTTATCTCTTCACATGACAATTCCAGAAGGAAATCCTTCAGCATAAATGCAGAACTGGACAGTTCAAGAGCTGCCAGGGCACTTGAAATTCGCCTCTTCTGGTCAGCTGCTGTGTCTTGCCTCTTTCCATGACCATGATGACTGTGCCCTCCACTCAATCCCAGTAACTTGGACTTACAAACAAGGTTAGACACAACCCCAAGGGCCATATTTGAAGACAACCAGATCTCCATGACCCAACGGTGAAGTGAAAGGAGAAAGGAGAAGGCAAGAGCATCACCAGAGGCCTGTCACGTACCAAGGGTTCACAGTTGAGCTTCCTTTTGTATTCAGGAAGGCTCAAAGCTAAATCCATCAGTGCATTTATGAAGGTAAACACTCTCTGGAGACTAAAGTCAGGAACAGGCTCAAGGAACTAACAGGTGCCAAGTTCACACCTGATGAGGGGGGTGAAAAAGATGCCTCTGTGTTGTGCTTCATTTTACTGCTTTTAACAAAAATACTGTAATTATGTTGTGTAATTACATCCCTATAAGGGACAAATGTGAATTAAGGTGGTTATGAGGTATAAAAATAGTTAGGTCCCAGTAGGGTGAGGGAAGAGACAGACCCTGTTCTGCTGTATCTGCTTTCAGCCAGGGATGGTGATTCCCACAGCACTTCCATCCCACTGGTGTTCCCATTACACCATTCCACAGAGCTGCAATATTGAGTAGAAATACAGACGCCCACACAGGATTGTTTTTTTTTTTTATTCTCTATCCAAGCCTTTCTAATCTCACTGGTACAGTTTTTTTATTGTTTGGTGGGTGTTTTTAGTGACTTGACCCTATGTAAACGATAGGATCCACATTTGAGAATTGTTTCCTCTTGCTCTTTTCAGCCAGACAGCCAGGTTTTTAACTTCTTTTTTTTTTTTTTTTTTTTTTTTTTTTTTTTTTTTTT
>NW_020884970.1:806628-820431 GCF_003945725.1 Corapipo altera | reverse complement strand
TTTTTTTTTTTTTTTTTTGTCTCAGAAGCCTTTTTCAGCCTGAAGAAAGCACCATTCTGAAAATGAAATAAATAAAACCTAAAAGGAAGGAGACTGTAATGGAGTTGGGACATGGACCAAAAGAACTTGTATTTCCAATGTTCTTTTGCACCGTTTGCTTGTGTTACATTCAAAGCTTTGGGAAACCATCCAAACCCATACAGATAGAAAATAATGCATGGAAATTACAGCTGCAAGGTGCCAGTGACAGCAGAAAGGGTTTTGATGGGGAAAAGGAAACTGAAAATTCAAGGACGAGGTAAAAAGTATGGAATGGCTTGTGCAGAGAAATGCCCAAAAAAGAAACGGTGAACTGAGGAGATTTGTCATCACCACTCCCAAAAAATAAAGCAACAAAGACAATGAAAGAAGCCCTGTGCAAAAATGAATTGGACAGGAGTTGGAGGACTTTTCATCCTTCCCACAGGTTTTTGCTTCCCCATTTATTTCAGTGGAGGATTTAGGAGACCTCTAATGGGTTTGGCCACTTCCCTCCCCATGTGAATAAACCACAGGAAAGTCCAAGCTCCTGAAAGCAAGGGAAAGATGAATGAACTGGAGACCACACGGGCCTTCAGACCAGGCATAAAATATTTAGCTAAACCAGTCACAGTCGTAGGGCAAAACTCCCCAGCCTGGATCTCCCCAAGGAGCACAAGGTCCATGTCCACTCCAATCTCCTCTGAAGGGCTGAACCTCTTTGGAGAGCTCTTAGAGGAGCCTGGAGGGAGGGAATGTGGTGGCTGGTGAGTCCCCAGAGCACATAAAGCTCTTCTGAAGACACATCACACAGAGTCCAAGGACACCTCTCTGTTTCCAAAACCACTCACAAGCTCATGGCTCCTACTCTCTGCCATTTTTACAAGGGCACGGAGTGCCAGGACAAGGGGGAATGGCTTCAAAGTGAAAGAAGGCAAGTTTAGATTTGATATGAGGAAGAAACTCTTTCCTGTGAGGATGAGGAGGCCCTTGAAAAGGTTGCCCAGAAAACTTGTGGCTACCCCATCCCTGGAAGTGTTCAAGGCCAGGTTGGATGGGGCTTGGAGCAACCTGGGATAGTGGAAGGTGACCCTGCCCCATGGCAGGGGGTTAGAACTGAATGAGTTTCAAGGTCTCCTCCTACCCAAATCATTCTATGATTCTATGATTTGTATTCCCCTTGATAAATCACCTGATTAAATCACATTTAACTTGAAAAAAATATTACTCAAAAGACACGTCAGCTCCGTAAAGATGAAAACCCTCTTTAAATTTAAAGAAGATAGAAAAGCTTATCCATTGTACTCTTCAAATCAACCCCCAATTTCACTATTAGGAAGAAAATAAAAACACTGCAACTGGAGCATAAAGGAAATAGTTTAAGGTCAAATGAAACCACAAACAATTCAGGCAATTAAGATCATGGGAGCACTGGGAGAGTGCAGAGAGTTGTGTCTAATGGGTTCGTTCCACAATGAGATCAGATATATTTATTCAAATTGAGCAGTGCCTCCCTCTTTTTGCTGCCTTAATCCAAGGAGTAAATATTTGCCATGAAAGGTATGAGAATCTGGCCCCTAATGATGCCATGCCCATAAAAATCAGAAGGTAATGTTGTTATTTCAACTAAGTATCACAAAAGCCTCCATCAATTAAAATCTGCCAGGCAATGTACATATTGCAGATGTTTCAGAATAAATTGGTTGAGTGCAGAACAGAGTGTGTGAAACCCCAGCAGGGAGGGATATTCCCACCTTAAGCTTCTCTAAAGAAACACATGCCTGTAACAGGCAATTATTTTGCAGGGAAGCGTTTTAAAATCCATTTTCCAATAGTTCAAAAAGTTGAGACGCTCTCTGCAGATAAAATTAAGAGAAAATATGAAAGAACTGAAAGGCTAAAAAAAGAAATCAGGTCCAGATGGATCCCCGGCTGAATTCTATAAAATATTTACAGATCTTCTGTCACCAAAACTTACGTTTCTTTTTGATGAAGTGGAAACCAAAGCTCTCCACCTGTTTTGTTTTTTTTTTTTGCTTTTAAACCCTTCAGGGAAGATATAATAATGTTATTTAGGAAAAAGGAAAAAAATAAAATTAAAAAAAAAAAAAAGGAAAAAAACACCCAAACCCAACAGATTTTATTCTTAGCTGTAATTACTGCAGGTGACTCCAATTAATCAATGTTGATTCTAAAATTCCACAAAAAAGAGATATTGTCCCTGGTGTTTAATTTACCGCAAAGTTGTTCCCTGTATTCCAAGTTCAAGGGTTTGATCATTTAAACAGGCTTAGCTTGGATAAGCACAGCCTGATACCACCATAACTCACATAATGAATTAACAGCCCAGTTCCATGACAGTGCTGTCTCTAGATACCAAAAGATGCTTCATCATGTGTCATAAGGGTAAAATATCCTCTTTTTCATTTAAGATCAGCTAAAAAGTTCTCAGTTTTTTGCTCCTAAATCTGTATGTTCCATTTGCCAACATCCAGACTGACAGAGCTCAGTTCCCTGAGGAGGAGGGAGCAGTTTATTTAGACTGATTTTATGTTTGTTGTGCTCCTGTGGATGATGGAGCAGAGGAATATGGAGCAGCCTTTAAACTGTAAATAATCCTGTTGGTCCAGGCAGGACTTTTGGAGAAGGACATGACTGAGCACCAGCAACAACCTCAGTAATTAAACCCTTTTTTTTTCCAGGATGTGCATCCAGGCAGTGCCTGGTACCTGTGGATTTGATGTAAAAGGTAACAAGGTGAAGGTAGTGGGATGAAATCAGGCGATAAAGGTCCAGCTCATGGCTCTCAGATTTTTTGCTCAAGACTGTGCAACTTGTTCCTCTCCCCTGCCTCCAGGAAAGGAGCCAAAGATCTTAAAACATGAATTCCTTCCATAACAATCATAGAATCATTTAGATTGGAAAAGACCTTTAAGATAATTGAGTCCAAGCCTTCCCCCAGTACTGACAAGGCCACCACTAAACCATGTCCCTAAGCACCACATCTTTTAAATCCCTCCAGGTTTGGTGACTCAATCCCTTCCCTGGGTAGCCTCTGCCAGTGCTTTACAACCCTTTTAGTGAAGAAATCTTTTCTAATGCACGTGTCAGGAATGAATTTTGGTCTTTTTTGGGTGTTTTTAGCTCTAGGCAACACAAAGAATTATCTCCACTCATCTATTTACAGATTAAAAGGGAAAAAAACAAGCAAACAAGCAAACCCCACCACATTATGATCTGCTTCCAAACCCATTTCACCTATTACAACATAACATAAGGAATTACTTTAGATGTTGGGGGTGTATCCCATAATTTTTAAGCTGATCTGGGATTCATTGCTGGATGCAGCATTATGCTTTTTACAAGCAAAATAAGAGACTACATAATGATTTGGTTTCCACTGGATGTTGACTTGCTAAGCACTACAATTAATTCAAATTAGCATGCTGCCCTTCCTTTCCCTTCACACTTTCAGAAATGTCTCTCTAAACCAATCTATGATTACCAGTCATACATAAAAGCTTCAGAAAAACACTCCTCCACAAGCATATGGCAGAGAAAACTTGTCCAGCGTTGCAGGATTCTCATGGCATTTATCTCGAGGAAGGTATTACACAGGCACAGAGATGTCTCCACACATTGGCTTCACTCAGGAAGGCACAGAGCTGTTCCTTATCCCATTGTGGCAGGCACCGTATCCTTAGGAGAGCATCCTCCTCCCACAGATGCTTCAGACAGATGAGAACTGGGATCAGCTATCCAGGATCTGAGTTGTAACACCCATCCTTAAAGCCAAGGCTGTGCTTTCTAGGAGCTGTACTAGACCTCAGGCGCACACCATGGCAACCAGATTTGAGTGCACTTCTTCAAAACCATCTCTTAGTAAAAACAAAAAGGAAGGGGAGGTGAATAGCAGCAAGTTTAACTGAGCACTGTGTGAACGACATAATTCACAGAATCAGTTAGGTTGGAAAAGACCTCCAAGATCATCAAGTCCAACCTGTGACTGATCTTCACCTTGTCAACCAGCCCAGAGCACTGAGTGCCACATCCAGTCGCTTCTTGAATGCCTCCATGGATGGGGACTCCAAACCACCCTGGGCAGCCCCTTCAATGCCTGACCACCCTTTCCAGGAAGAAATTCTGCCTGATGTCCAACCTGAACCTCCCCTGGTGCAGCTTTAGGCCATTTCCTCTTGTCCTGTTGCAAGTTGCCTGAGAGAAGAGACCAAAACCCACCTGGCTACAATTCCTCCTTTCAGGGAATTGCAGAGAGTGAGAAAGTGCCCCCTGAGCCTCCTATTATCCAGGCTGAGCCCCCCTCAGCTCGCTCAGCTGCTCCTCATATGCCTCACTCTCTAAACCCTCCTCCAGCTCTGTTGCCTTCTCTGGTCCTGCTCCAGCCCCTCAGTGTCCTTCCTGAACTGAGAGGCCCAGAATTGGACAAAGCACTCGAGGTGTGGCCTCACCAGTGCCCAGCACAGGGGGACAATCTCTGCCCTGGTCCTGCTGGCCACACCATTTTTTATACAAGCCAGATTCCACTGGCTTTTTTGTCCACCTGGGCGCAGTGCTGGCTCATGTTCAGACACACAGGTTGGCTCAAAGCCCAAAAGCAATAGCCACTATTTAAAAGATGGCAATAATCAGCCCCTTCCCACCATTCACAGCCACATTCCCCCACCAAAGGAAAGGAAGAGCACAGGGAACAGCCCGTCAGCTGTCAAAACACAACAGCAGCTGCTGCTATGAGTCAACCTGAGCCATTAAGGTCTCTCTCCTGTACTGGGATATTGTCTCAGAGACACTGGAGCAACTCTGCCTCCCGGATTTACCAGCGTGACGGCAGCACTCGGGCACGGAGAGACAGAACAGCTCTTAAAATAACAACCTCAAACGGTGTAATTTCATTAAGGCAACCTGACCCTGCTGCTCCTGCTCCTGTTCCTCCCTGGGATTGTTATCCTGTGATTTAGTTCACTCTCCGGCAAAACTCCTTTTTCTGTCTGTCCTCCCAGATTTACATTTATTTATAAATGTATTTAAAAATGAAAAAATATAATAATAAATCTATTTATAAATATGGAAGAATAAAGAGAGCACATATAAACCCCCAAGGTGTTTCTCTCTGTACTGGTCCAAAGAAGAATACATGAACAAGATATTCTGTGTGTTACACCCAGTGGTTTGCAAAATTGCACACAGGCTTCCTTCAGCGGCTATTTAATTACAAAAAAAAAGGTACAGGAGCTAACAGTGCCTGATGTACACATAGAGGACTCTGCAAGCTCAGTTGTTGGTTCCGAAATCTAAAAGGTTCAAAAGTTATTAAAAACTACAAAATCCACCCAAAAAAAGCCACAAAAAAAAAAGAGACACACAAATCAAAACAAAAAAAAAAAACCAACAACCAAGCAATAAACAAAACAAAACAAACAAAACAAAAAAAGGTAAATCAAAACAAAAACATAGAATGGTTTGGGTTGGAAACCTAGTTCCAATCCCCCAGCCCTGGGTAGAGACACCTTCCACTATCCCAGGTTGCTCCAAGCCCCATCCAACCTGGCCCTGGGCACTCCAGGGATGAGGCAGTCACAACTTCTCTGGGCATGCTGTGACAGGGCTTCATCAACCTTATAGTGAAGAATTTCTTCCTAATATCCAATCTAAATCTTCCCTATTTCAGTTTGAAGCCCTTCCCCCTTGTCCTGTCACTCCAGGCCCTTATCCAAAGTCCCTCTCCAGCCTTCTTGGAGCCCCTTTAGGCCCTGGAAGGGGCTTTAAGGTCTTCTCCAGGTGAGCATCCCCAGCTCTCCCAGCCTGGCTCCAGAGCAGGGGGGCTCCAGCCCTTGGAGTATCTTGGTGGCCTCCTCTGGACTCGCTCCAGCAAGCCCATGTCCTTCTTTTGTTGGGGACCCCAGATCTGGACACAGCACTGCAGTGGAGGTGTCTCACAAGAATGGAGTAGAGAGGGAGAATCCACCTGTCAACGAATCCAACACAAACTAAACTTGAAGGACTCTCAGGATCAGCTAACTCAAGTCTGACTTGACTTTGCAAAACTGGAACAGTCTGAAAGCTGCATTTTTCTGATAGTAGAAAATCTGATAAGTTTTCAGGCATTTCATTCTCCAGCTCTCCTCCAGCACACAAAAGTTTCTCATTCAGTGAATGCATGTCAATCTATGTACTTAAAATACACTCCCCATCCCTGGAAGTGTTCCAGGCCAGGTTGGATGGGGCTCAGAGCAACCTGGTATAGTGGAAGGTGTCCTGCCCATGGTAGGGGGTTGGAAAGAAATGATTTTTAAAGTCCCTTCCAACCTAAACCATTCTATGATTTTATGAAAATTACAACACACACACTTATGTTCATTTCAATTTTATAAGTTAATTAACTTTTAAAATAACCTCAAAATGAGACACCTTTCAGCGTTTCTTTAAAATACTTGGATTTCCCAAGTGAGTCTCAATATGTTGTTCCAACCATGGTATGCATTTGTTCCTCTCTAAAACAAGCCTGTAATGAACCCAACAGAGGCACAAAAATCCAAAATAAAGATAAGGCCCATCAACCAGAAGCCAAAAGCCTCTGGAGAGAGTAAACACCAGCCTGTGATTTCAAGCTGTGGTCTCAAGAGAGCTTCTTCCTTTCATAATTTTGTCAGAATTCTCTGCTATCACAGTCCAGCCCAGCCTCTCATGCTATTTTTACCCATGGGAAAACCCAGAAACCACATCTAGCATCCCTTGCAGGAACCTGTCAAACTTTTTCACTTAATGAAGTAAAATTCTAAAGCATTTGAATAATTCCTTGACACATGACACGACTAAGTCAAGCAAGACCTTTTCAGCCAGTGAGGTAGATGGGGATGCAAACTTCATTACAGCCCAGTACCACCATCAGAAAAGGAAAGAATTTCACAAAAAGGGTTGATTCAGGAGATCAGTGTCAACCTTTCAGACAGGACTGAGTTATTTCAGCCATCAGCTCCTCAAAAGAGCATTTGGATGGTCAAAATATTCACAGTCTACGGTGAAAATCGGGTTTACCATTAGGGAAGATTTGACAGACACATATGGATGGATGCCAACAAAAAAGGTGTCCCTGTCCATGGTGGAGGATTGGAACTAAGTCATACTGAAGGTTCCTTCCAACCCAAACCATTCTATGATCCTATGAAAACATGGAGAGGCCTTTGCATACTCAGGACATGACCTTTCTAGGCTGTAACATCTTCCAGAGAGACCAACAAAGCAAGAACATTGAAAACCACATGTGGCAAAGAAGTAGAATGTAGAGTAGAGGACACAGCAGGGAAGATCAGTACTTGCTTCTGAAGTGTAAGGAAAAATGTTCTCCTAAGGGACTTCAGCATGACTGGCACATGCTTGAAGTCTCCTGCTGTCAGGACTAAAACATCCCTGGAATTGTTTAATATTGGAGCTGACAAGTTTCCTATCTCGCCAAGCACCGTGCTTCACTCAAGGGAATTTTGTGATAGACCTCATCTTGATAGAGAGGAATTGATCAAAGAACTCAAAATTAGCTTCTGCTTAGATAATCACAACACATTCACTTAAAAAAAAAAAGCAGCCTCAAAAGTTATTAAAAATAAAAAAATAAAATCGAGAACCTTGCTGGTTTTAAAAGCCTGTTTTAAAAAGACACTTAAGTATAAAAAGAGAAGGGTAACTAACTGGATGTGTGAGAGGTAATAGAAATATCAACAATATTACAGGTATTCCTTCCACAATCCTCAGCTAGGGAAGATGGTAACCATTCCTGCATGGGGGGAAGAACTGTATAAGACACTCCAAAACCATATTTTCATATATGCACTTGGAGAAAAAGAAGGAAAACCAACTAATCAGAGGAAAAAAAAAAAAAACAACAAAATGCCATGCACACTACCACCAAAAATCATCCAAGAAATCTACAGGCAAAAAAATACCCCAAATAACTAAGAAAAAAAATCTGGGGGGAGGCAAAATTAAATTTTAAAAAGGGAGCTGGTATAAGGCAGGAGACTGAACTCATAAATAGTTCAGATAAATCAAAAATGTTTGTAACTTATTTCTACCTTTGGAAAAATACTTGAAAAACATTCAAACTCAAAATTTCACTGAAAGTCAGAGGAAATTAATGTCCACCCCATTGGTTGCTCAGAAAAGTCCAAAAATAGCAGCTCAGATGTGATTAAATCCAGCAAGCCTCGGTAACATGAGCACCAAGACTGTGAAAGAGCAGGGCAAGCAGCGATTTGGCTCATTAGTGCTGATTTGTGACACCATTTGGGGAGAATCAAGGGAATTCCAGAAGAAAAGCTACTGTTGAATCAAAGCTAAAGGGTAAAACAGGTAATGCTGTGCTCATTAATGGGCTGCCAGCCTAACAACAAATCCAGGAAGAGGGGAAAAGAAAAGGAAAAAAAAAAAAAAAGAAAAAGAAGAAACAGCTGATTTTAGTCTCAATTCTTAAAGAAGAATAGTTTAATTTTTGGCTGCAATGGGCAATTTAACCCTTGATTTCTCTCCAGTAAGGAAGGTATAGCTCAATGTATTGGTTCTTCAACTGGTGGAAACCAAATGCTGAGCCAAGAGAAACAGTTATTAAATGTTCAAACTGGTGTGGAATTATGGAAACTGTGGCTTATTGAACCCCATGATGTCTTTTCATCCACAAGATCACAAGTTGCACTGATGACATCGAAACCTTAGGAGGCAGAGCAGCATCTTGAGTGACCAAAGAAAACCAGTGAGTTAAAAACCTCCTTAACCATGTCAGGTTGTATATTTGCTTATATTTTTATTTAAGTATATTAAGTACAAGTATAATTACATGCATCTAACTACCAGAGATGGAACATGCTTCCAAAACAGTCCAACAGGGATGGATTAGGCACTGGAATAGTCAGTGAAGTGGTGGATTCACCCTCCCTGGAAGTGGAGGTGGATATGGTTTAGTGGTGAACGCGGCAGGGCAGGGTTAACACTTGGACTCAATGATCTTGGAGGTCTTTTCCAGCCTCAAGGATTCTATGATTCCATGATCCTTTGTTGTCCTTGGGATATTTTGATCAATGACTTTGTGGAAACAGTTGAAGGTCACACAAGGATGAGTGGAATTGGTTAAAAAAGTTGTGCCCACAGGACAGAGACATGAGGAGGTCACTGCTGCACTTCCCAGTGCTGCACCCAGTCCTGGCCACACTGGGTCCAACTCTACTACCAGGTTTGATGAAACACTGATGAGGAATCAAAAGAGAATCCAGGGAAAAGAGAGCCTACAAGGAACACAGAAAGGGACTTTTGACAAGTGAAAGGAGCCACAGGAGCAGGAGAATGGATTCAAACTGAAACTCAGATATTAGGAAGAAATTCTTCCCTGTGAGGGTGGGGAGGCCCTGGCACAGATTTCCCAGAGAAACTGTGGCTTTCCCATCCCTGGAAATGTCCAAGGCCAGGTTAGATGGGGCTTGGAGCAACCTGGGCTAGTGGAAGATTTCCCTGTCCATGGCAAGGGGGTGGAATTGGATCATCTTTAAGGTCCTTTCCAACACAAGTCATTCTGTGATTCTATGAACTTGCTCCCCTGGTAGGCAAAAATTGAAGCTCCTGAAAGAAAGCAGCATCACCTTCCTCCACATCCTCCCCAAAATTCCAAACCACGTGGCATGGACTCCATCTCCCAGCTCAGCCCTCCTGCTCCACTGACACCAGAGTGCTGTTCTCTGGACCTTGCAGAAGCAAAGACAACTGAAGCGAAAAACCGCTGCTTGGCAGAAAAGGATGAGCTCATGTCACATAAATCCAGGAAAGATTTCTGCTTTGGCACTCAGCTCCTCAGGGCTTCCCAGCCCTCCTCCCTGGATCAGTAACCCCTCACCTGGAGGCTTGTCTGGAAGCAGTGGTTGGAGCCCACAGCAGGGCCTCCCAACACACCAGTTCTGCTGTCTGAAGTCCTTAGAAAAGAACTCATCCCCTTCCCCAGGAGCTATTTACATTCTACTGTTGCTTCTCTCTCTGTCGAAGTGTTTAAATTATACAAATAAATCACAGCCTTACTCTTCTCCATGAAATATTAAAAGGACTTTTTTGTTTGTTTATGTTTTTTTGCTGTTTGATCCTTTTTTTTTTGTTTTGTTTTAATTTAGAAATGGAATGCAAAGAATCAACCCTGTTCAGCTTTGTATTAGTGCTGCTCTACCTAAATTATTGCATTATAAACACACTTCTTTCTTGTCTCTGCACAAAATTTGTTTGATAGTGGGACTTTAAAATATTCTTGGTGCCTCACCTAGTAGGGTTTTTCTACCAGGAAAGCAGAACTACAAACACATTTTATGCAAGAATATATAAGACCCTTAGAGGGGGTAGTCAGGTAAATACAGCACTAGGAGGGGGAAAAAAGAAAATAAATTATATTAAAAAAAAAAAAAAGGATTTAGAATGGGGGATTTACATGTAAAGAAACTTGGAAAATTTGAAAAGACACATTTTATTTCGGGTCATGGCTTGAAACAGTTCCTGGGTTCCTTTGTTACAGCAGCTTTGGGACCTAGGAGAGTCTGAGATGTTGTTACACAGGGTTGGAATTTACAGTGGAGGTAAAAGGGGAAGGGCTGTGCTGGAGCAGGGAAACACGTGAGCACGGAGGAGCAGCTGAGATGGAACAACCACAGCTGGATCCTCAACTGCTCCCCATGAGGGAGAGGAGTTAGGAATAAAGGGATGACCTTCAGCCTGGGAAAAAAATCTGAGCTATGGAGGGAAGGTGTGGATTTAATTTCAATTTTTTTTCTCACTACCCAAATCTATTTTAATTGGCAATAAATTAATTCTCCCCAAGTCGAGTCTGTTCTGCCCATGAGGGTAATAATTAAGTGATCTCCCTGTCTTTATCTTGACCTATCAGCTCTCTCATCCTATTTTCTCCTCTCATCCAGCTGGGAAGTGGGGAAATGAGCAGTTGTTTGCAGAGGCTCATCCACCACAGGAAGCACCAGGCAAAAAACTCAGCAGCCAAAAGGTGAAATCAGAAAGCTGGGGTTCAACCACCTCCAAATGTTTAACCCTGTTCCTATAACTCTTCTCCTGACTGAGCTCTTGCCTCACACATGGAATTTTCCCCTTATCCTGGGATTTAACTCTGATGTTCTTCCACTTGCTCCCATTCCCTCACAGGACAGTACTTTGGAAACTACCCCTTCCTCTCTTGCTACACCAAGATATTCAATATGAACACCTTATAAAACATTCATTCAACATATTCCTCCACCATCTGAAGTGAACACTTCCACATAGAAGCTGGTTTTTTTCTCTCCTGTCTTTGTCCAGCACTTGGAATCCCCAAGTTACCTTTAAAAAAAAAAAAAAGCCAAAATGGAGCTACAAAGAATTGGACGCACACAAAAAAAAATACTGAAAGTCTGTAATAGCAGAAAACAGCAGAGATATGATTGAAAAATTAAAATAAAATCCACAACTCTGCATTCACCCCAGCTTTGATTTCAGCTATTAATGTGCAAATGATGACTGCTGAGATCTGCTGGGCTGCAAATTGCTCAAGTTCAGATTCACTCACCTTAAAAGGAAGCTAATAATAAAAATTTTATTATTCCTTTATGTTCCATTTATCTGTAAGTGATGATATGGGCCATGATATAAATGCACGTAAGATCACTACTTTTGATTCTTAAAAACATGGATATTTAACAAGTCCTTTGAGTGCCAGTCATGCAGCACAACTTCCTTTGGTCCAGAGAAATTAGTCTGGGCAGTATCACTCCAGAATTTTATAAACTTAAAACAGAGAGTTTAGTTTGCTCTCTTCTAGAACATCAAAAGTTTGTCCAGTTCCATTTACTGCCTTTTAGCTCATTTGTGCGACCACGAGGTATCTTCCTGAGAAAATTCCACCTCCATGCAAGAGTACCGAAAATTACTGAATCCACCAATTCCTCCTGCAATTTGTCCTGCTGGTTTTCATGTCCACTGCTGAGGGAGCACACACACCTTCTCTCTCCCGGCAATTTATTGTCTTCCTGTTTCAACAGGCCACCAACACTTCATTTTTCTTTCCTGAACCCGCATTTCTGTGTAATTTTATGCTTGATTATGTATTTAGCATGAGGAGGCACATAATTACCTTGTGTGGGTTGTAACACATTTTCCCTAATAAACGTGGTAGTCTGTGGCCTGTAGAAACCAGTGAGATTTATTATTGACTAGAAAAAGATTATTTTTTTTTTTAATTTGGGTTGGGTTTAATTGATTGGTTGGTTTAGTTTGGTTTGTTTCTCCTCTTTTATTTTTTTTTCTTTTTTTCAGACTACAAAAAAGCTGCATAACCTGTCTTGATTTCTCTGTTCTCAGCAACCCTCCAGATGGGAAAGAGAATGAGGGGAAGGTTGGAAAATCCAACCCATGGCAACAAAAGATTTTGCAATTTTAAGCTCCAACTCTCCTGCGAGTTCTGACTTCTCTGACACACAGTACCTTCCAGTTACCTTTTATTATCTCACCCTGTGCTAAGGAAATAAGTGCCAGTGGTTTTAACATCCCTGTTGGTGACTCATCCATTAACACCAGTCCTACCAAATTCTTTCTCTAGAGCAGGATTCTCCAATTCCTCTTTTTCACCACACTGAGCCTCCATGCACCACCACAATGTGACAGACAGGTCATGGAATTATTTAGGTTGGAAAAGACCTTTGAGATCATCAAGTCCAACCATCAACCCAGCACTGCCAAAGCCACCACTAAACTGTGTCACCAAGTGCCACACCTACACTTCTTTTAAACCCCTCCAGGGATGGTGACTCCACCACTTCCCCGGGCAGCCTCTTCCAATGCCTGACAACCCTTTTTACGAATAGATTTTTCCTAATATCCAATCTAAACCTTCTCTGGTACAACTTGAGGCTGTTTCCTCTTGTCCTGTTAGCTGGGAGAAGTACAACACAAAGCTCCATCCTACAGCACTTCAACCAACACCTTCCAAGTACATCCTTCTCCATCTACATTTGGCTTCCCACGGAGGAAAAGAAGAAAGGAAGAGAAAGGCAAATAGAAAATGAAAGCAGGATGAAATATCCCTGAGAACATTTATCTGCTTTCCTACTTTTCCCCACAGACACTGTCTGTGTCTCCACCCCAGAGCCACTGACCAGGTTACAAAGCAGAGGAAGGAAAAGGGGATTTAATAACCCATGTCATAGACATGCCACAAAAGCAACACTGTGTGCAACAACATTTCTTTCCAAACCAAATTCACTTGCAGAAATTCAAATAATTAAGCAAATGCGTAGAAATTAGTAGTTTTACCATCCTTTAATGTTCAAAAAAACCCCAAGAGGCCATTGTGGAAGTGAAATGCTCAGTTGAAGGAGTGTTTTAAATCTATACAAAGACACTGGCTCAGATCTAACACTCCAGACAAGCAGTGCCCAACTCAACAGAGTCTCAGTTTGCTGCTATGTTTAATCCTTGCTGAGCAGCTGAACTCCAACAAAGCTGCTCCAAAGGTGCTCAGGGAGTCCAGGAATTTCCTGAGCAGCAAAAGGAACCCAAAGACTGCACACGAACGACATCCTTGAGAAGGCAGAGACAGGGATGGGTGAAAATAAAGGGAAGGGAAGGGGAAGAGAAGGGGGAAGGAAGGAGAAGAGAAAGGGAAAAGAAGGGTAATGAATGGGAAAAGAAGGGGAAAAGAAAGGGAAAGGAAAAAGGTAGGAAAGGAAAAGGAAAAGGAAAAGGAAAAGGAAAAGGAAAAGGAAAAGG
>NW_020884970.1:804429-806618 GCF_003945725.1 Corapipo altera | reverse complement strand
GAAAAGGAAAAGGAAAAGGAAAAGGAAAAGGAAAAGGAAAAGGAAAAAAGAAAGGAAGGGGAAAGGGAAGCAAAACAAAATTTAAAGAAGGAGGGGGAGGGGAGGGAAAGGGAAGACAAAGGATACATATAACCTTACAGCCTCCCCAGGTTGCCACTATACTGTCCCTCTTTTCCTTCTGTCCCTGTAAAAATCACAAGTTTTAGCCTTACCCAACAAATTCATGATTTATAAAGCACCAGCTTTCTGTTTATCTTGCTCAGAAAGAAAAACAAACAAACAAACAAAACCAAACTGAATTTGGGTGGGAAGATACATTTGTGGGTATATAATCAGAAGGCCAAAATCTCTCTATTTCACTTCCACAAGAACCTCTGGAGAACGTCAGGACATCTCTACTACTACTTTTCACTAGGGTACAGCTCCATTTTACAGCCTCTCTCTCTGCACACGCCTCAGACTCCCTCACGGCCACCCAGGAACTCCAAATGTCACGTCTGTTATTAAAAATAACATCCAAACACATTTTCCTTCATTCATTCATGGCAGGAGGTGCTTCTTTCTGGGTGAACTTCAGCAGGCAGGACTGACTCATTTCTCCCACAAACTACTGCATCCCTTTTCCATTATTCATCCTCTAAATTGCTATTTCTCTGCATTAGCAAACAAGAACAAAATATCCAGGGTTTCATTTTTATGTCTTTCAATGAGGTGAAAATGCTGTCGATGGATTTCTTCCTCAAGCAAAAAAGTTTGCTGGACCAACAGCCTGCTGTAATTAAGGTTAGAAACCTCAATTAAAAAGAAAATCCAGTTTTGGGTGTGTTGTTTCTTTCCGCGACAGAATCACCATTTCTGGACATGATATGTGAATCATAGAATGCTGCCAGAGAAAACTTATCATATAAATGTAAAACTATAGGGATTATTAAAGATTTTTCTGAGTTATAAAACCAACACACTGCAGCAGAAGTTTCTTAAAGGTGCTGGACCACCACGAAAAGAATTGGAGGTGGAGTGAAAGTAATTAGAGAGGCAACTCCCATCCCTGGCCTGGCTGCTTTCCCAAACTTTGGGGCATTTTTCATGGCCTGAAGCTCTCACCAGTTTTATATTGACAGATGGGGAGTGGGGAAAAGGGAAAAAAAATAAAGAAAGAAGGTTTATTTAGGACCTTTTCCATATTAATTAAAAACCTGCTGATGAGACAGAAGCAGCAAAGCAAGGCACGTTGGTGCCTATGGAGCATCCTCAAATGATGGCAGGTGCTGCCAAATGCCCATATTCCTTGCTCCTGGAAACTCCTTGGGAGTTGCTCATGTTCAGAGGAGCCACACTGCTCTGTCCTGACTTTGTTCTCCATAGAAGAAAATTAACCAAAACAAACAAATAAACAAAAAATACAAAGAACTAATGACTACAAACAAAAACAAATAGGGAAAGGTTGTATTTCTCAACCAGTCAGGCTGCACTGAACAATCAACTGAGATTTATTTGGGCAAGAATTGCCCTCCCAGCTCCACTTCCAGGCTCCATGTGCATCACCTTGTGTGGAACTGCAACACTGCAGAGCAGGACCAAGCAGCACCAACCCACAATGGATTCAAATTACCAGGGACTGAAATAAAAATAAGCAAAGAAATGTGTGCAGTTATAATATGGAAAAGGTACTGGCACAGATTGCCCAGAGAGGTTGGGGATGCCCCATCCCTGGAAGTGTTCAAGGACAGGTTGGATGGTGGCTCTGAGCAACCTGATCTAGTGAGTGGCATCTCTGCCCATGGCAGGGGGTTGGAATTAGGTGATCTTTAAGGTCCCTTCCAGCCCAAACCATTCTACGACATCCTATATAGAAAATATAACAAAAAAAAAATGTGTGCAAATACAGACACATAACTTGGTAACTTCATGCTGAACATGTTTGGCTCAATGGTTTGAGTACCAGAAGATTAATCAGACTCTCTGTTCCCCATTCATCCTCATCCTTGGGCACCTGGGATGCTCACACCTTATCCTTGGGCTCCTGGGATGCTCACACCTCATTCTTGGTCCCCTGGGATGCTCACACCTTATCCTTGGGCATCTGGGATGCTCACACCTCATCCTTGGTCCCCTGGGATGCTCACACCTTATCCTTGGGCACCTGGGATGCTCACACCTCATCCTTGGTCCCCTGGGATGCTCACACC
>NW_020884970.1:784133-804419 GCF_003945725.1 Corapipo altera | reverse complement strand
CCTGGGATGCTCACACCTCATCCTTGGTCCCCTGGGATGCTCACACCTCATCCTTGGGCACTTGGGATGCTCACACCTCATCCTTGGACATCTGGGATCCTCACATCGCATCCTTGAGTGCCTGGAATGTTCACACCTCATCCTTGGTCTCCCGGGATGCTCAAACAGAGCAAGGAACATCCCAGCTCTCTCCCTACCCCATTCACTTCTGCATTTATAAAGCTCTGTTTTGCAGCTAAAAACACGTTCACTGCAAGATTTTCCATCCTTTCCCAAAATATGGGTGGGAATGATGTAAAGAGGAATGGGATTCCCCTCCTGTCTCTATCACTTTAGGGTTGTTTTTCTGGTTTTTTTATTCAGAGTTTCCTTTGCAGCAGAACTTGCATAAATTAAACACTGAGGATGGGTGGAAGGAGCAGGGAGGGAAAGCAAGGGGGAGGTGGAATACAATTATAACACCCAAGGCAATTTATTACAGGACTGAAGGGGCCAAGGACAGAAAGATCAGGCACCTGCCTTGAATAACTCCTGATACTCCTGAGAGCTTCACCAGGACAACTTCAGCCTCCAACACCTCCAGCAGCAGGAGCAGGAGCTGCCTGTCCTGAGCATCACTGACTGGACAATGGAAAGAAGATGTTCTGTTCCCCCCGGCCAAGGGCGATGCAGATGAAGCACAGCAGAGCTTTAACTGGAGAAGAAGAACTGATAAGTCAAGGTGACGGTGGGGGGTTGTTCTGCAAAGGTGAGTTTTGCAGGACACGGGGCTGGTTGGATGTTGGTGGGTTCCTGCCGTAAGAGCCAGGTTGTGTAAAACACATTTACCAAATTCATCCCCTTCCTCTGAGTCAGAGATATTAACTTTTACTATGAAAAAAGGCACTTGCATCCACTGGTTGACAAAAAGTGAATGCCACAAAGAAGACTGGAGCCTGCTCTGCCTGGAACTTCGTGGGAAGAACTGTCAAGATCTCAGGGTGGACGTGGAGCACTGAGGTTGTAGAAAGGAGTGGGGAAATAACAAATTAAATTTAGATTTTCAAGGCACGCTTGGAGAACAGAGGGGGCTGAAATCCTCGACTGCATTGCCACTGTGTCACTTCCAGAGAGTGGCTTCCCTGACAACCCCTGTACTTCACATGGCAGCTTTAAAGGTTATGGCTGAAGGGGCTCTTCCAGTGAAGCCTTCAATGAACTTTGAGTAAAATAAAAACACACACAAATGAGGCAACGACAAAAGCAAGGCAAGGACAACATTTCTGAGCGAATACCCCCAGGGCTGTTGTCTTGTTTGGGAAACCTTCCTGCCCCTCCTACTTTCTGCAACACTCTCCCAAACTCCTTTGGGATCATTCCTAGCAGTATCAAAGTTCACCAAACAGCACATCCTACCACAAGGTCAAGAGCAATCCAGAACTGTAATTTGTGTCTGTCCAGCCAGACAACACAAATGCACAGCATCACTTGCACTTTCAGGCAAAATGTTTCCATTTTCAGATCTCTGCTTCTGGCAGTGAAATGCTCACGAATAATCTATCATGATATGAGCCCAGAGAAATTTTTAGAGGATGCAATTGAGGATAACCAAGTTGAAATAGGATTTAGAGAAAAATCCTGCCAGCTCACACTCAGGAAAACAGAAAACAAGCCATAAATCATGATTTAATTAACTCCACCCAGCCAGTCATTGTCACTAATTCTCTCTTATTTTGGCTTGAGCAATAAAATCCTATGAGTTCATGTAGTTCTCCAGCAAATCACCATTCTCTTGCTGGTGTTTAAATTAGAGTTGCAAGTGGGACCTGCAGGGTCCTGCTCAGGCCCCTCTGTGCTGGTTGTCACACAGACACCAGGATGACACACCACCTGCCAATGGAGCCAAAAGCTGGCACAGAAAGATGAGACACTGGGAGCCTCCTGGGAAATGTCACTGCACGTGGGAACAAGCAGACAAATAGGCATCATGAAGGCTTCTCAAAAGGAGTATGAGGTCTTCCAGGGTCTGCTTCTCCAGATGGACCTTTTCACCTCCAAACTTCCTTTCCAAGAAGTCTTGGGGGACACCATTTTGCTCTCCACAACTCCCTGAAAGGAGGTTGTGGTGAACTGGGGGTCAGCCTCTTCTTCCAGGCAACTGGCGACAAAACAAAGGGAAACGGTCCCAAGTTACACCAAGGGAGGTTCAGGTTGGATATAAGGAAAAATTCCTTTACTGAAAGAGTGATTAAGCAGTGGAACAGGTTGCCCAGGGAAGGGGTGGAGTCACCATCCCTGGAAGTGTTCAAAAACCGAGTAGATGTGGTACTTCATGATATGGTTTTGTGGGTGTGGTGGTATTTGGTCAAAGCCTGGGCTTGATCTTGGAGGTCTTTTCCAACTTAATGATTCTATGATTCTATAATTCCATATCTAGACACTTGGACATGGTTTACTCCAAGGGCCATTCAAAGGCTCCACCAGGAGAGACCATCAGTGGTACCATCAAAACCTGATGGTCATAAAATTGCCCACAGGCAGCAGAAACCAACCTGTGGGTTCCCTGAGAGAAAAGCTGATGTCCAGATGCACCACCCAGCCGAGAAGCCATGGCAAGCAGGGGAGGCAGCTCAGTCTCAGTGCCATTCCTTGGCTTCTTGGGTCACTGCTGTAATGGAGAGGACATGGCTGGGAGCTGAATAAATTACTTCCCATGGGTGATGGTGAACTCTCTCCAGCTGGTTAAGGAAAATGGCCTGGCTGTAAAACACGAGTCTCAGCAGATGGTCTTGCACATTCCAGATCAGCTGTAACATGTAGCAGGAGGGGAGATGCACAAGGCAAAAAACATACCCATAAAACCCTAATGGTTCCTTAATCAACAGGGACCCAGAGAGGGAAGAAAAGGGTTTATTGGATCTTTGATGCAGGAGGGCTTGAGAAGTTCTTCAAGAGCCATGTTGACTCACAGGAATCACACTGGATATTTTCTGGCATCAATATTCATCAAAAAGATTCTGACTTGTCCTGGAGTTGTGATAATCTCCCCACCAAGACATCAGTTACACCACTTAAACAAATGAGTTTTTCTTCCTTATGTTGAATCCCATTTGGATTTTCTCTCTCAGGTAACGAGGATGCTGATGCAATAGAAACATCCAAAATAAGAACATCAAATTCCTTCTTCCCTAAAGAGTGGATAAATGCTGCTTTGACTTTTAGGTTGAAAAACAAGTGGTTTTGTTATTTGGCTGGAGATCTGTGTATGTTTGTGTGTCCTGGTGGGGGTAGGATAACTATAAAGACATTCCACATGGAAACAGCATTAGCACATTCCATTCATACAGATTTTTCTCCTTCTTACAACAAACTATTTCACAGAATAACCCCTCTCTCATTCACCTCACAACACAAAATATATAAATACATTAGTCTGTGACTACAAGAGAGGAAGGTGAATAATATCAGGTAGTTTAAATCTTGGTTGTCTTGCTTTGTTCCACTGGTTGCAACCTTTGATGGAGTCAAGCACCTTATTTCAGTTATATCTGCTCTGGAATAAAATTAATCATTTTCCAGACCACAGAGGAACTAAAAGCCAGATGCACTTTAATCCTGCCTGCTGTGGGGAACAGCTGGCTGTGTCCCAGTAAACTGTTTTACTTATTCCCAATATTTTTATATTTATCCACTTATAAATAAAAGAAAAAAGGGACTGAGGCTAAGGGATGGTGGAGTAGCAGGTGAAGGGTTCAATGGCTGCATCTCCAAGGTGCACCAGTGGTGAGAAAGTTCATCCCTTATCAGTTTGAGTTCCTCAACAGAAATCATCTCATTTCCAAGTGGCAAATAAAATCCTCCCCGTAAGCACAGGAACACACACAGAGCCAGGAGCCCATTTTGCGTGCAAATGAAGTTTCAGTCCAGAGGATGCTCCAACAGCTGGAGTCTCTCTGCTCTGGAGCCAGGCTGGGAGAGCTGGGGGTGTTCACCTGGAGGAAAGAAGGCTCCAGAGAGATCTTGGAGCCCCTTCCAGGGCCCAAAGGGGCTCCAAGAGAGCTGGAGAGGGACTTGGGACAAGGGATGGAGGGACAGGACACAGGGAATGGCTTCCCAGTGCCAGAGGACAGGGTCAGATTAGGTATTAGGAAGAAATTCTTCCCTGGGAGGGTGGTGAGGCCCTGGTACAAGTTGCCCAGAGAAGCTGTGGCTGCCCCATCCCTGGAAGTGTCCAAGGCCAGGCTGGATGAGACTTGGAGCAACCTGGTCTAGTGGAAGGTGTCCCTGCCCATGGCAGGGGGGTTGGAACTGGACGATCTTTAAGATCCCTTCCAATCCAAGCCATTCAGTGATTCAGATGATTATTTGCAGGATGAGAACACTCTGGGGAGCTGAGGGCAGTATCTACTTGCAGTAAACCCTCACTACCTGCCCTCAAGCTTATCTGGTTGCTGTCACACAAACAAGACAAAATTTGGCAGCTGTGCTGCTAAAAAGCCACGTGTTTAACAAGAGGAACAACACTTTTGCAACAGGAGTTAAAAAACAAATACAACAAAATCATTACATATATTTAGCCACCAAACTCACTTCCCTTCTGACAGACATCCCTGGGCTGAGTATTTATGATATGAAAAAAAAAAACCATCTCGAAAGGGACTTTCTCAACCTCCTCTTCTCCCCTAGCACAAAGATGATGCTGTTTCAATTGAGTGACAATTCACAGCACACAAAGAACAGAGGAACTGGAGTTTGGGCAGCAATGATGCAACATGGTGAAAAATAATAATCAAAGGCTGAATTCTGCTACTTCCAACAGGCAGCTCAACATCCATCCACCTCCTTCCACGGCTCCCTCCTTAGCTGTGCTCTCTTACAAGAGTATCCTGTCTAAAACTAATATTGAATTCCTCCAGCCTATCTATAGCAGTGACATTTGTATTCTGCTAACTGATTTAAAAAAAAAAAAGGCAAAAATAAAAGCAACTTTTGAAGTACCTAAAAGCAGCAGCTTTTTGAGAATGAATTATGTTATTTAAGATGAATGCAGAGTCTTTAAAACAGCAAGTCTGTCATGGACAAAGCTCTCTGCAGGCATCTTCCCTTGCCTGCAAGGATGACAATTATTTTCAAAGAAATAAATCTTACTTGTAGTTTGCAACACCTCTTGCAGTCCTTTTAAACAGCATGATCTGAATTCTTTTCAGTGCAGCACTGCTGACCTTCACACATATAATATCACATTCATTAAATATCTTGATTAGACTTGTTGCTGAGATGGACCATTCTGGACAACAATTATGTCCAAGACCATGGAAGGAGGGGACTGCGGGTAGAACCTATCTCAAAGGAGTCTGATGCCTCTACTCTTTATTTTCATGCATTAATTTTCAAAACAGGGTGGATATAAGTAGGAAATTCCAAATTTACATTGCTGTGAGGCCCCACTCCAACAGCAACCATGACTCTGTGGCAGGGAACAGCAAATTCCTCCAGATTTAGTTATTTCCCATTTAATTTACGGACAGAGTTGTAGTTGTTTACAGTTCTGAAGCTTTCTGATCTTGGGGGGAAAGGGGAGAAGACCAATTATAACAAGTACATCCAAACAAAGCACATTTTAATGCTTTAGCAGGGACATTAAAGTATGTCCCTGTCAATGTCACGCCGTCGATGTCACGCCTTTGGAATCGGCAGTAATCCCACGTTCTGGGAATCAACACATCCTCACTGCTTCTACAGGCAGCAGAAATGGACCAAAAATGGATTAGACATTGATATCTTTTGGCTGGAAAAGGAAGCAGATTGCTTCTCTGGAACTCTCTAGGAGCCCAACTTCCCAAACTTGCAGTGACACAGAGTTATTTACAGGCAACAGGGGCCTCTACCAAAATTTTCTGAGAGCACTCAATGCTTTCCACTTCATTCCAAAGCACCTCAGCTCAGTGTTTTTCAGCCTGTGCCCCATAGACTTTGTCTTTCAGGGAAGACACCAAGACCACAATTTTTCTTGCCATCCATTCTAAACCATGATATTCTAAAGGCATCTAGAAGTCCAAAGGATTTTCATGTAGCTCCTCCACATCACAAGTCCAATCAAAGAAGAGTGGTCATATCCAAATGTATAAATCCTCTCTGGTTGCCAGATTTGGAGTCAGAAATTTCAGAGACAGTATGAAATGGGTGGGTTGCTTGCATGATCCACATCCTAAATTCACCTGAACGTTTTCATCCAACAAAATCCCTGCTATGACAGCAACCTGGGATCCTTATAAACGCTTTTCCCACTCTTTTTTTAGGGTAACTGGGTGATTAGTAGTACAGAGTAGGTGAAAAAAGGACAGAAACAGAGTAGAGCCACAGAAGCAGATGTTCTTGTGGATGGCTCTTGTAGAAAGCCATCAAATCTCTACAAAACGCCGTAAAAGCAGCTTAAAATAGGATACAATGACCCAAATCAATTCTGCAGTGCCTAAAATGCTACAAATTGCATAGAAGTCTTTCTGTCTGCCTATTCCAGGACCACTCCAAACTACTCCTCTAAACAGCATGTGTTTTCCCTAAGCAGATGATAAACACACCAAAATGCTGTTTTCCAGTTTCTCTTCCAACAGGCCAGTGCAGATTTCACCACAGACCTCATCTTTCAGCAAAACAAAGCCTCCTTACACACATCCATGAGAATTAAAAAACATCCTGCAGTATGTAAGGGACCACAGTAGCTTCACAGTTCCAAGAGAAATCTAGGAATACTGATGGTTCTGGGATGATATCTGCCATGAGGATGTTATCTTCCAGTATTTCACTTGTGATCTACAAGGAAAGGCAACCACGGCTTTATTTCAGGGAGTGTACAGAGACATAAGGGGACACCTGAATTTAGCAGTAAATTCAAAGGATAACTCGGTCTACTGGAAGGTGTCCCTGTCCATGGCAGAGAAGTTGGAATGGAATGATCTTGAAAGTCCCTTCCAATCCAAACAATTCCATGATTCTATGACAAGGGCACTTCAAGGTGTGAATGCAAGGCAAGCAAACAGCTTCTGGGTAAAACATTCAAAACTATTTTTGGAACACTTTGGTAAAGGTGATGAATTCAATAAGAGCAGGAGATGTAACTGGGACTGATACAAGCCCTCCTGCAGCACTGCTCCTTTCCCTGTAACCCATGGATCAGCCTCTCCTGGGAAACTCTAAGAACTTAAAAAATAATTATAAAATGCAAAATAAAACAAACACAAGAAAATGTTGAGTTTAAGTGTTGCATTTGAGATAAATTTTCGCATTCTGCTTCCCACTAAACATTCCTGGAGACACAGACGAAGGGACTTTGTAAAGAACAAAAATAAGAGTAGTGAGGGACCAGAAGGATTGCCCAAAAAAGTTGTGGATGCCTCATCCCTGGAAGTGTCCAAGGCCAGGTTGGATGGGGCTTAGAGTAACCTGGGATAGTGGAAGGTGTCCCTGCCCATGGCAGGGGGGTTGAAACAAGATGATCTTTAAGGACACTTCCAACCCAAACCATTCTATGGGGGAAAAAAAGCTCAACATGGAAGTTTGGCATTTCTGTGAGCGCAGATCTCTCCTCAAACACCCCAGAAATGGTTTGCAGTTGCACAGGGGAAAGAAGGAGGAGGTTCAGAACCGCAAAGTGAAGCGGAAAAGTCAGCAACTTCCTCGCAGCCTGAACCATTTACAGGCAACAAAAAATTGGTTACAGAGAAACCTAAAGACTCAGCCTCTCTATTATAAACTGACCTACTTTCCAGCAGACTTGCAAAGCTGCTGGAGATGCCACAATGAAAGGCACCACAGAAACCCAAAGCAATGCTGCCTCAGATACACAGGAACAAGGTTATCGCTGAAATGCAGCAATGCACTTTCTGCAGGGAAGGTAACAGATAACAGATCAAATAATACAGAGGGTCAGACAACATTTTTTTCTTGGAAAATCTGTTTTTAAAAAGCATTCGGCCCATAGTGTTGCAAATGGTGCCTCCAGAGCTTTTAATAATCACAAAAAGCAAAGGGAACTTCTTTCCGTGGTGAGGATTGTCTCCAGAAGAACCCCATGTGATAACCTGTGGGCAGAGCTCATATTATCAGCTTAAAATATGATGATGAGTTGACCCAGCCAGGATTCACACCTATGTGGGTATAAGGAATTAATCAGATCTTGCCTGATTCAAAGAAAACCCTCTGGGGTGAAGTGGAGCAACATATAAAGAACAGAAAATTCTCCGGTGTGGAGAAAAACGAGGACTCAGACCCTGCACAATATATTTAGCTTTGCTAAGGGAAAGCAAAGCTGGGTTGTTGAGTTCTTTAGAAATAACTTGGTTTCTTGCTTGCATTCATACAACCATGCAAATGGAGCTCAACCCTCCACCAAGTTGTACATTGAAATTATTATTTCTTTTAAAAATGCTGAATTTGTCCTTGCCATTTATAGAGGCAATGCTTTCAAATCTTCTGCTGCAGCAGTTCTACCCCACACTCCCATAGCCTATGAAAAGATATTTTTTTCCTCCAAATGGGAAAAGAAAGTCAGCCTTTGCAGGACGAGGGCTTTGGTGAGCAGAACTGGAGTGTGCCCACACAGATTGCAAAAACAACACAGAGAAAGGTAGTGGCTCCAGCAGGAAAGCCTTGAAAATATGAGAAATAGCCATCAGCTTTTGATTACAAGAGCTGTATTGTACCAATCAGCATTCGGTCCTTCCATTTTCCATAAGACCATCACCTCCTCAACCCTTTATATTCCTGCATTTTAGACATAAAAATAGGACAGGATCGTAAATAGTTTGTTTTGGAAGGAACCTGTAAAGGTCATCTAGTCCCAACCCCCCTGCAATAGGCAGGGACATCTTCAACTAGACCAGGTTGCTCAGAGTCCCACCCAATCCTGCCTTGAGTGTTTCCAGGGATGGGACATCCACCACCCCTCTGGAAAATCTGGTCTGGTGTCTCACCACCCTCAGTATAAAAAATTTCTTCCTAATATCCAGCCTAAATCTAATACCCTACCCAAATCTTTTAGTTTAAAACCATTAGCCCTTGTCCCATCAGTATATGCCCACTGAAAGCCTTGTCCTCAACTTTCTAATAAGCTCCCTTTAAGTACTGAAAGGTTCCAATAAAGGTCTCTCTGGAGACAGAGGGCAATTAATAGTTGTAACAGCAAGGGCATATCTGGAATTAACCACTTAGAAGTCACCAATAAGAAGGAACACACTCCAAAGCCCAGTAAGACACAGAAACTTAAGCTCTTCCATAGGAAACGCAGCTCAAAGATGTTTAAAATCCAACAGACTTCATGGTAACAGCCAATTCTGCTCTCAGCAGGACCCACCCTGTGAGCACCTGCACCTGGAGAATATGACCCCCAGCATGGGCTAATCCATCCCAGCCAGGTCACCCAGGCATCAATACCCTCAGGAGGTGTTTTCCCGTCCTCTGGACCGGCATTCCAATAACTCCAGCCGTGGTGCTCCCAGTGCCCCTCCTCAGAGGCTATTTCACACCTCCATAGATCTCTCTCTGAAAGCATTTTTCCTCCCAACCTAATCTTTGGAAAAATTTGACAGCAATAAAAATGTAATAAACCAACCAGCTGGATTATATATATACACCACAGTTTGGAGAAGATGAAAGGCTGTATTGTTAGGAGATATAATTCCAGCAGCTTCCACAGTGCACCCTGTGCGTGCACAGAGGAAGAAAAGAAACTGAAGCAGCTTATATTTTGTCTTATAAGTCTCCTAAAATAAACCCAGATTCTGATCCTCAGCTCACATCAGTAGAGAGGTAGTGAAAAAGCTAATAAAGACCTGCCAAATATCTCATCAGGACAAAATACCTGTGTGTTCATAACAGCTCCTGCCAAGGCATCAAGTGAGGGGATATGAAGAAGGGTAAGAAGGGCTGTGTGCTTGAAAATCAAATATTCAAGAGCAGAAGGAACTGTACACAGACTTTTGGGTAAATTTGAAGGCAAACTACTGCAATGAGGTTGGGATGAGAAGTAATTGTGTGGCTACAGAACCACTGCAAATACTCCTAATTTCATTTATATTGGTAGACATTAAACTACACTTAATTTCATTTATATTGGGAGATATTAAAAAAAAAAAAAAAACACAAACAAACCAACAGAAAAAAAAATCTACTATGTCTAAAGGAAAACAAAATAAAAATTTAGCCCTGAGGCTCAGTTGCAGGAAGATGAATTGCAGCTTCTATAATAACAATAATAATTTATTCCACCATGGCACAGGACAGCAGATGATTAAAGATGAGCAAAGGTCTCCCCGTGCCTGGATTTACATCAAGTCATTCAATCCATCTCGTTACAGGAGCAGTAATTAATCATTGCTGGAGAAGGGAGACATCTTGAGAAAACCTTGGGGTTTCCAGTTTCAGAAGTGAGTTGTAACACCTTCAGGAGAGCAGTTTGTCTCCTCAAGAGCTGAGATATCTTGAGAAACTGGTAACTTAGAAGATTTTATCTTGCCATTTTAGAGAAACTGGTATCACCTTCCATGTTAAGGAAAAAAAAAACCAAACCAACAACAAAACAAATCATCCCAAGAAGCTTTTTTAGACCTACAAATTCAAACACGACCAGCACTCACCGAAAAGATCAGTGGGACAAAACTGAAGACAGAGTTAAATATAATTTGATTGCAAAAGTCTTGGAGCAAGAGGAAGAAGGTACCACATGTCACCAGTTCCCAGATAACTCTAAAGAAGACATTTCTTTTGTGTTCATAACCCATTTCCCAGCTGCTGACTCATCACCCCGACAGCCACATTTCTGCCCAGCTTCCAATCCTACTTGGAGAAATGAAAATCCCGGTCTGGGAACAGCTGTCCAAGAAATAAATCTCTTCAACAGCTTAAGGGTAGAACTGGAAGAAGGATAATTTCACAGTTACCATCAGAGGTGTTCTGGAGACCAGCAATTTCCTGCTGAACAATGGCTAAATCTCCATGGATTCACTCCATGGAGTGGGAACACCCTGACAATCTCCCCTGAAATAAGGCAAACTCACAGTGAAAGAGAAGTTTAGTTTGGAAGCAAACTCTGGAAGTGCCTATGTCAATCCTCTTCCATTTGAAGTAGCTCCAGTTAGAGTACTGGCTTTTATTAACAGGGGATTTAGTTGGGCTTCTCTGGCACAAGGACACTCTGCTGACTCATCTTCAGATTCATATTTGGGTCCTTCACTAAATTTGGGCTTAAAACTCACTGATTTAGGCAAAGAATGACCTCCAGATGGAGGTTAAATCACCATCCTCTGTGTCTTCTTGCTGGTGAGGCTCACTTTGGCATCGAGTCCTTCTGTTTCTCAACTCTTTGCCATGAGTTGATTCTCCAATACTCTCTAAACAAAAATCACTTTCCTCAGTCTTTACAGACCAATACCTCGGATCCTGGAGCTAATATTTCATATTTATCATGTGAGGGGGGAAATGAGAAGGTCCTCCAAGGTTTTGACTACAAAATACATTAAAATTTCCTTCAGTTCAGATTAGAAGCTCAATGATATCCATATGCTTTTATTTTCTTTTTTTTTCCTGAATCCAGAATTATACACATATAAATGCTCTAAAAAAAGTCTATTGAAATTAAAAATTATAGCATGAAAGAACTTGTATTGAATCAAAGCACTCAAGAAAAAATGAATTACATCAGTGGAACAGTAGTTTTAAGAACTCATGTTTTGGTTTACAACCAGACAGCTGCTTTCACAGTCCATCAGAAAGATGATGGAAGACCTGAAAAGTTAAGATAATCAGGGCACAAATTAAAATACACCTGGAATAAGCTTTCACAAATTTATTGCTTGAAAAAGAACATGGAAGCCACCTCCCGTTCCTCAAGATAACATCCTTATTCTTCATTCTTGGCTGTCACTCAACTCCTTCCTCTGGTATCCCTGTCTAATAAAAAAGCAGTATGACATGATCACAAAAGGTCAGAAAAAGGCCACAGGAATTCACATCCCAGGAGGATCTCCTCCTTCCCAAATATTGTTATCTGATGATGGATTTGAAAACACATTAAGGAATAAAATGCAGCCAAACAAAAAATAATGATCATTGAGCAAAAGCTGCTGAAGCCAAAGGGGAGATTGATTTTGTGTCATCTTTTACATAGAGAAGAATATTACAAAAAGGAAGTTTGACAGACAAACTAAATTTGTTGGTTTGACTCTTCCACCCCCAATCAAATCTTCCTGATCTTCGGGGAAAATGCCAAAAAGGGAGAGAACAAAGAGTGGGAAACAAAACGCCACAGTATTTGCCTAAAAAATGAAAATCTGTCCTTATAAGGATCTGAATAATAAAGGCTCTTTATAAAAATAAAAATAATTTTTTAAAAATTATTTACACTAGGAAGTAATTAAATAAATTTTATCCTACATCAACTAGGAAAATCCCTTTTCCCAAGCCCTTGAAGGGCATCTCAGCCAGGAAACAAAGCTCAAAGGTCTCAGCTTAGTCCTGTTTGGCACCACTTGACAGCAAAAGCCCTTGGGGAGCCAGTTTCCTTCTCTATGAACTGGTAACATTAGTAAATTTACGGTCCTACAGGACGTACAAGTGAAAAAAAAAAAACAAAACCAAATGCTGATTTTGGCTGCATCATTCAGCAAAGCACCAGAAGACATTCTAGAAGTCCATGTGGAGACCCACTCCCACATGAAAATTATGTTTCTCAGTACATTTAAATACCATCTGCAACAGAGACAAGGAACTGGAAGATGTTCACAGAGTTTCAAAACATGATCTTCACTCAACCTCTCTCTAAAAACTACCAAGTGCTAAAAAGAGCCACACCAAGAACTTGCAAAGATGTGGGGCTGTCCCATCCCTGGAAGTGTCCAAGGCCAGGCTGGACAGAGCTTGGAGTAACCTGGGCTAGTGGACGGTGTTCCTGCCCATGGTAGAGTGGTTGGAATGAGATGATCCTTAAGGTCCCTTCCAACCAAAACCACTCTGTGATTCTATGTTTATGTCACCTGAAGGTCTTTACAACGTTAGATTTTTTTTTTTTTTCCCCTTAACTTTAGCGGAATCTGCACCAGATCCCACATTCTGGGGCTGAAAGCTTCAGTGAGGAATTTTTTTCCCAGCCATTACAGGGTACATTACACTAATTACAATGCACATTCCAGCCTGATCTGAGCCCTGGGATAAATCACACAGGGCTCCAGCCTGTTGGAAACATTGCCAGACATCTCTGGACACTGTTACATGTTTGACCACCTTCATAAATACAACTATTCCAGTGATACAAAGATGATTGGCTACAGAGACTAATTTATTACTATCTTCTTTCAGCACATAAACAGTGTAGTAAATTCTTTAACTTCTAAGGGGGAGAAAAAAATGCAACAGTAGGATTTCCTTCAGTGAAGCAGCACCATTAGTGTTTTTCCTTCAGTAACAAACCAAATGTTCTTCATTTTCCAAAAATATACTCAGCATGTCATGTCTAGTGTGCAGTCAGAGAGAGGTCTCTGGCTTTCAAGCTTGTCACACCTGAGAAACTGAGGTGTGGGGACGGTAGGTTTATAGTTTTTCAAGACTTCAGTGGCATCAAGAGTTTTCCTTCCAACTATCCCAAAACAGGTTTGTTCAGACACAAAAGCTCCATTTCAGAGGTAAATATTATCGTTCAACCAAATGTTTCTGAAGTCTGCACACTGTTCATCAAACATGAGGGGGGAAAAAACAAATATCCTGCCAAAATATTTCTGCAGAAGAGCAGTAGAGGTCAGATGCTCAACATCACACACACATCGAATGTGCCACCATGGACCTGAAACGCTTTCCCCGGGTGGGAAAGCATTTTTTGGATGTGCTCAGGCTCCATCTGGAGCAACTGAGACAATTTTACAGGGTGTGTCCTCCTCTATGGTGACAGAAGAACCAGAGTTGGATCATCACCCAAGAGTCAGAGCATCACCCAAGTAGAGCAACACATGCCGGTCCTGGGACTGGAAGATTTAATTCCATAATTGGACACCCAAAATTGGTGTACTGTTCCAAGTTTGGACTTGGAAGCACAGTATCCATCGACTCATTTGTCCTCCAGCCCATCCATCCATAAAAGTAGTAAAAAAGTCTGAGACAGAACAATGTTCCACCCCAGATGTTATCCCTCACAGAAGATACTCCAAGTCAAGCCCCTGTCACCCTTCTGTTGCAGATCTCAACAAAATGGACAACATGTAAATAACCAAAAATATTTCCTTCACTCCCACCAGACACACTGACAGAAAAATCATCCTGGAGAACTGCAAGACACTGTTTGGGGTTTTGTCCTTCCTTGACACTCCACATTCACACCCGGCACAGGAATCTCTGTATCCATGGCTGCACTGAGCCTTCCCTCCTCCAGCAAAGCGCTGTCCTACGAACCACACAGTGATTCCCAAAGTGCCTTGACCAGATAAAAGATGACAGCACAGATCTAGGAAAATGTTGTTGAGTTTTCATGGACAATCCCACAGGCAGGACAGCTCTGCTGCTCCCCACACAACATGGAGTTGGCAGAATGTCACCATTTACAATCATTCAGAAACCAACAGCAACTTTGCGTCCAGCTCCACCCTACCCAGAGTGAATTAGACTTGAAAGAACAACAAAGCAGATCCAAGCTCTCAGGAAAGCCACCAAAATAGAAACAGCTTTAATATCATGCAGGACAGGGGGAAGTAGACAAGGTGCTTTGAAAGGGGACCAGAAAATCTCATGGTGACACGTTCCAATTCAGCAGGGAACCCCCTGACAGGCAGGTGTGACAGCTCAGGCAGGAGATCAGGTACAATGAGACAGCTGCTTAAAACTTCAAGGAATTGGGATTATGGCTTAAATTCTACACAGGTATGGCCTGAAAATAAAGGACAGTAAAGGACATCTCCATGTTCCAAAGGGTTGAGAGATATCTCAGAGAGGTCTATGGCCTTTGCAAGTCTAAACAAGGGGAAGCTGATTAGCCCATACTGGAGATGTGGTAGGATATGACCACTAAACACACCTTGATCCCAATGGGAGCCTTGTTCCATGAACTAAGAAAGAGGAGGATCCTCTAAAGTCGTCTTGTGTGAGTTCTGTAGGTGGAGAAGACAACATGAACCAGCTTCCACAGGCTGGTGGGATGGGACTTAACCGCATAACAGGAGCAAAGATGAAGACCATCATGTACAGATTCGTTTTTCAGACCTAACAAATTCCTAAGATGGTTTCCATATGCACTTTTACCTGAAGATCAATCTTTGCATTGCAATCATAGGCAGGATTAACATTTCCACTACACTGAATGTGACAGCCAAGAGACATGGGTGTCAGCAGTCCAAGCAAGGTCAGCCAACATACAAAAGTCAGAAAGCTCAATATAAACAAAAGTCAAAAGTTTTAGGTATGTTATCACTCTACTTCCACTCTTTAAGTTCTCCACAGCATTTCAGAGCTCAACCATGCCTTGTATTGCTATTAAATGGGAATATTTTTAAAGGTGCCCCATCAACAGCTGTTCCCTATAGCCAAGAGTAGGGCTGTGTGGCACAACTGTAGCAGCAAGCCCTGAGTCCCAAAGTCATTCAGAAAGGTCTCAAACAGGGCTCCAGCAGAAGGAAACACCAAAGCTTTAGGTTGCCCCTTCACAGAGCTCTCTGCAGCTCATCCTGCTCACATCCAGAGAAATGCCCAACCACGAACAATCTCCTGAAGGAGCCTGCTATGGGTACTCTCACACAAAACAGGTCAGCAACCCCCCATGTTCCAGCCCAAGGGGAAGAGTAAAATTCAGATTAAACCAGTGGGAGATGATGGACATTAAGGACGGGCACCACTACCATCATGCCTAGGTGAGGAGGCTGGACCACCCAGGCAACAGCCACAGCCATGGAATCACAGAATATCCTGAGCTGGGAGGGACCCACAAGGATCATCGAGTCCAACTCCTGGCCCTGCACAGGACACCCCAAGAATCTCACTGTGTGCTTATACAAGTACCAAAACAGGCTTGCACATAAATACACCACTCCCAAAACAACAGCACTGAAACTTAGGACAGCAGTTGCCAGCTCCTCTTTCCCAGACTCCCCAGAGGTCCATGAATTACTTTGAGCAAAGAGCCAAGAAAAACAAGGCTGTGGTCCAGACATCTCTGCTGAGCCCACAGGGAAGACCAGACAATGGCTAGAGGCCTGAAAACCAGAAATTTGTTTAGAAAGAATAAAATCCAGTGCCTCAGACCTCCCACAGGATCCAAGTCCTTTCCTCCTCCATATAAATTCATGTTGTGTCCAACTGCAAGGCAGAAGTGGCCAAGTTGTGATATACAGGAGGAAATTTAGCATTAGGATTGGACATTCCTTCCAGGCCCACACAGGGAATGAGCAGAAGCCTGGGTGTCCAGCTGAGAGTGGTGGCTTGACCTGCATCTCCAGCTCAGAGCATCTCCCTCAGCACCTCCAACCACTTCACTCAGCCCATTCTTCCTCAGTAGAGTTTTATCTTCCTGGAGAAGATAAAATACCTTTGACTTGGAGCCAAGTGACACCAGGTTTAACACACTGGGGAAGTTGAGCAAACTTAAACTCATGGAACACACTCTGCTCCCAAAGGCAAAGGAGTTCATAAAATAGCACTTTGCCATAGACAACCAGGGAGAAAAGCTGCCTTCATCCACCATTGCCAAGAGCTGCTTCCCTCACACCCAACATGGGGCTGGCAAGGAACTACAGTGTTTAAAAACTGATTTAAAGTTCTGTGTATTTTTTAATCACAGAATCATAGAATGGTTTGGGTTGGAAGGCACCTTTAAGACCCAGTTCTGCCTCCCTGCCATGGGCAGGGGGACCTTCCACTATCCCAGGTTGCTCCAAACCCCATCCAATCTAGCCTGGAACACTTCCAGGGATGGGGCAGCCACAGCTTCTCTGAGCAACCTGTGCCAGGGCTCACCACCCTCACAATCAAGAATTTCTTTCTGACATCTAATCTAAACTACTCTCTTTCAGTTTGAAGCCATTCCCCCTTGTCCTGTCCCTACATACCCACATTAAAAGTCTCCCTCCATCTTTCTTGTTGGCTCCCTTCAGGTACTGGAAGGCCACAATTAGGTCACCCCAAAGCCTTCTCTTCTCCAGGCTGAACAATCCAAATTCTCTCAGCCTTTCCTCATAGGAGAGGTGCTCCATCCCTCTAATCAACTTGGTGGCCTCCTCTGGACTCGCTCCAACAGGTACCAGAGCTGGAGGCAGCACTGCAGGTGGGGTCTCACCTGAGCAGAGTAGAGGGGAAGAATCACCTCCCTCACCCTGCTGCCCACTCTGCTTTTAGAGCAGCCCAGGAGGTGATGAATGGCCAGTGTAAGGGTTGCATTTCCTCCTCAGGAAAGGAGACCCTTTGCAGGCTGAGAATCAGGAAGGTTCTCCACAGCTAACAAGCAATGGACCCACATCCATCACAGACATGGAAGAGATCAAGCAGATCAGGACATCTTTCAACACCAGGTTTTTTCAATGTTCCAACAGTGATGTTTTAAGCTTGGCAGGAATAAAGATATATTTAAAGGATCAGGGGATGAACATGCACTTGGTGAACTTCTCAGCCTGGAGAAGAGGTTCCAGGGAGGCTTTAGAGTACTGAACAGGGCTCCAAGAGAGCTAGAGAGGTACCTTGGACAAGGGTATGGAGTGATAGGACGGGGGGAATGTCACCAAACTGAAAGAGGGTGGGTTTAAACTAGAGATAGAAGAAAATCTTTCCTCTGAGGGTGGTGAGGCCCTGGTACAGGTTGTCCAGAGAAGCTGTGGATGCCCCATCCCTGGAAATGTTCAAGACCAGTGTGGATTGGACTTTTAGCAACCTGGTGTAGATGAAGGTGTCCCTGCCTATGGCATGAGGTTGGAACGAGGTGATCTTGATGGTTCCTTCCAACCCAACCCATTCTGTGATTCAGAGTCCAGTTATTTCCCATGAGCTGAGCTAATCCAACAAGAAGAGCACAAAGATCTGGACCTACAGATGCAGCCACAAAAGCATAACCTGAAACAGCTCTCTCTTCATCATAGCCCCACTCCAAGATACCCAAGATGCTGGCTGAGGACATACAGGAAAATAAGACTTTGCCAACAGCTTTAAAAATTCTCTAATGGTAAGACCCAAACAGCACCAAATTCTTACCAACTGAAAAAATAAGAGAGTGGATACTCTAAACCTCCTGAGACTCCTTTCCTAATCATTTCATACACTCTCTGATATCTTTCCCTAGGGGACAAACCTCGCCAATTTTGCATTTGCACAGTGGGATTGAAAAGCTCATACAACTGTGTAGGAGTCAGGTTTTAGGAAGAATTCTAGAGGGGTATCCTGGTTCGTGAAATCCAAATGTACTCCAGCAGACATGGGCCCTGAAGCACCTCCTGGTGATTGGGCAAGGGAGTCACATGTTGTTTTGAAGTGCATCTAAAGGTGTTGTCTCATTTGAATAAAGGGATTTGGTTGCTGGAACCCCAGCAGTTGGGTCTGTATGGGTTTATTTATTTACTATATTAATAAGTCATACAACTGCATGTGCTCAGAAACAAAGCAGCCCCATAACTCACACCTCTGCTCAGGAAAGAGATGAAGTGCCACCACTAAAGCTATTAAATTATCTAAAGGTCTGCTGGACATATATATATATATATACATATATATATATATATATTTAATGTATTAAAATAAAGGGTCAATTGCTTTAAGTAAACAGATCTAGAGTTTTTAAAACACAGAGTTGTATTTTATACCAAAGCTTGGGGTTTTCTCAGAACACCTGCAGCCAGAAACAGGATAAAATAAGCCACAGAAGAATTCAAAAATAAAAGGTAGAAAAGTCAAGGTTAGTTTTATCCAGGTCATGACTTTTCAAAAGTTGGGATTTTGTTTGTTTTGTGCTCATTAGAGGGAGATGCTACTGCAGAAACCATGGAGGAATTATAGGTGGGTTCACAGCACGCGGCTCTGCCAGGGTACTTCTCCTCAGATAACACCAGATCCTTACAAACCCTGTCACAGCCTTGCCAAAGGTGATTTAACTAGGTGTGACAGAGTCACAAAGCTCTTCACCATCAAGATTAGTTATGACATAATAGAAAGCCTATCAACTTTCAGTCCTGTAAATATTAACTTTCAAAAGCTACTTCAAAACACAGTTTTTTGGCTTTTTTGAAGGAGAAAATTGTTTACCCTTTCAATAACATGAGCCAGCTCCTCCACTACCCAACTTTTTCTCTCTCCTTGTTCTAATTAATTACAAACCCAAATTTTTACAATTTATTGTAAATAACCCATCAGTCTGTAGACCATCCCACTCCAAACCCCCTGCCATGGGCAGGGACACCTTCCACTAGACCAGGTTGCTCCAAGCCCCATCCAACCTGGCCTTGGACATTGTCAGAACCAGTTTCCTCTAAAAAACTCCCCATTGCATTAAATCCCATGTTCAGCACTGCCTGTGGGTATCCATCATGGAAGCACAGCTCAACAGTATGTGCTGTGGGTTCAGATGAAGCATTTTGGAACCACCATTGTGCCAGAACAGGATTCCATGGCTGGGAGAGTTGGGGTTGCTCAGCTTGGAGAAGAGAAGGCTCCAGGGACAACTTAGAGCCCCTTCCAGTGCCTAAAGGGGCTATAAGAAAGATGGGGAGAAACTTTTTAGCAGGACCTGTTGTGATGGAACAAGGGGTGATGGTTTTAAGCTAAAAGTTGATTAAGATTAGATATAAGGAAGGGGTTTACAGTGTTAGTGGTAAAACACTGGAAAAGGCTGCCCAGAGAGGAGGTGGCTGCTCCATCCCTGGAAATGTTCAAGGACAGGTTGGATGGGGCTCTGAGTAACCTGAGTTGATTGTCCCTGGTCATTGCAGGGGGGCTGGACTTGATGGTCTTTAAAGGTCCCTTCCAACCTGAACTACTCTGTGATTCATGCCTTATAGTTTTCCAGCATTGAACTTCTTAGTTTAACCTGCCTTCACTTCTCCTCACTGTAGAAACTGGGAAAGGATAAGGAAGGAATGGAAAAAGGAAAATGGGGGGGGGAAAATGGAAGGAAAAGGCATAGAAAGGAAAAAGAAAAGGAACGCAATCTGTAGAGAAAGGGAAGGCAAGGGGAAGGGAAGGGGAGAAGGGGAAAGGAAGGAGAAGGGAAAAGGGAAAAGGGAAAAGGGAAAAGGGAAAAGGGAAAAGGGAAAAGGGAAAAGGGAAAAGGGAAAAGGGAAAAGGGAAAAGGGAAAAGGGAAA
>NW_020884970.1:640911-784123 GCF_003945725.1 Corapipo altera | reverse complement strand
GGAAAAGGGAAAAGGGAAAAGGGAAAAGGGAAAAGGGAAAAGGGAAATATCTAACACATGTTTTTCCTGGTCCAATTTACAGGGCAGAGAAAGAACAGAAATAACTCCCTTTCCTTAAGTGGCACTGGGAGGGTCTGGAGCTATTTAAAAATACATTGCTATGCCAAATTTAGTAATTCCTAAAGAAATCAATGCCCCCAGCCACAGGTTGCTGTTTGCCAACAGAGGTTCTTCCACATGCTTCAGTTGCTGAGCTCTGGTCAATATGTGACGTAATTTTATTTCCTTCATCACACAAACACCCACAGCCCAACAAAAGGCTGGGAATAAGTGCAGGGGGAGAAACAGACTGTTTAATGCCACTGGCAACAGCTTAATGGGAAAGCACAGATATTTTAAATTACTTTTTAATCACTTCTAGATCTTTTCCCCCCAAATTGTAACTACTCACTGAACAACTGCACCTTGTTGAGAGGCAGCAGCGCCGGCGGGCACAGACAATATTTTGCATTCAGCAAAGATCCTTTGATCCCAGCGAGGCTTTTGGAATAATATTCACACACAAAAGCACTGAAGTTGAGACTTATTAACTCTCTGTTTGCAGGTTTTCTTTATTTCTTTCTGCATTTATTTATTTTTATGTTCAGTTCTGAAAAAAAACCCAAACATAGATTTCTTCATTCTGCTTCCCAGCTGCTCTCTCAAAAATGAGAGAGAACATTTTTTCGAACTCAAAACATACTCCTAACTCAAATGTTTCCAAGGCAAGATCCTTCCTGGCTGGTCAGCTTGAGCCAGAGCAGATCATCTCATGCAATTATATTGTTGAGGAGACTGGGACTGATGACATGAACCAACCCTCAGAACCACTTTAAACCAGCAAAAACATTGATTCAAACCATCTTGAAATGTAAAAACACTCCCTCAGTGCCAGGCACTGTATTTTGACCCTGCTTGACTTTATGAACTCTCCTGCCCTGCTATAGGTTGTACCTGTCTGGAAGATGAAGGTGGGAAGAGGAGTTGAGTTGGGAATGCACCAGGAATTTCAGTTTCAACAGCATTTCAAATTTCATAGGAAAACTGTCATTTTAGAAGACAGTGGTGTCCTTTCCCTTGGAATTCATGCACCAGCAGATTTGGATGGTGCCACAGGGTTTCCTTGTCTTAGCGTTTGATGCTGGCTCAGTATTTTTTTGGGTTCTGGAGACCATTCCTGTTCAATCCCTGCTTGTTTGCCTTCCCTCTGCTCTGCAGCTGCCAAGAAAATCCTCTTCCAAACCTACACACAGCTCAACATTGTGATCCATATCTGAGGGATGTTGATCACAGTGTTGAACTGTGTGTAGGTTTGGAAGAGGATTCTGTTGCTGGAACAAAATGATCTTTAAGGTCCCTTCCAACCCAAACCATTCCATGATTCCCAGAGAACCCTCTCTAATACCACCCCATACATGGTGTCTCCACCTTTACATAGTGGGAGAGGACAGAAAAAAAGAGGAAAGATCCCCACCAAGGCTCCATAAAATAACCTTAAACTTGCAGCAAGGTGGTTGGAGAACCGCCACCTCATTCAGCTAAAAGATAAATATGTTCAGCCTTTTGGATCTCTAAAGGCAGAAGTAACTCACATCAGCTTCTTCCTCACTGTTCAGGAAAACAAAAGGGACATCTGGATTTGCCTCTTTTGCAGGTACCTTGCACGACACCCAGTGCACCAGCTGTCACCCCAAACCTGCCTGGCTGTGCAAGAGGTGTTTTTAAAACACACCCAAAAAAATACAAACCTGGCAAGGGGGAGTGAACAGGAATTTGTAAGGCCCAGGGATGCAGACAATCCAAAATATGCTGATGTGCCCTGAAAAACTGGAGGCTGCAGCCAAAAAGTCCAGCCTGACACAGGACAGTTTAATTGGCAGCTCCCTGCACGAAGTTTGAAGGTGGTTGCACAGATATCTTTGCCTTAAGACAAGGAGTCACCTGCTCTTAATTGTGGAACTTGGGCTTCTGCAAATTCCAGGTCAAAAGAGAAAAATCAATCCCTCTCTTCCTTTTAAAAATGGATACATAAATAAATCAAGGTAAATCGTCAGCCCCATCACAGAACCCCAAGCAGAAGTTCATAGCCTTTTGACAGAAGGAGGTCAAGGACACTCATCTTTCCCCCACTCCACCTTAGAAGCAAAAGAGGACATTGATAGGCTGGAAAATAGCCCCCAGCTGATTTGTGATTGCTACGGTACAGGGAGAACTGGGAACAACATGGAATTTCCATACTCCACGTGTTTTTAGGTGCCGGTGCTTGGTCCAAAGAACTGCACAGGAAAGTTTTCATCAATCTCTTAATATGTGGTGGGGATTAACCCCATTTTTGAAGCTGACAGACACTCAGGAGCTGCCCTCAGCAATAGCTACTGAAATAACCATCCTTCACATCCCTGTATCCCCCACATCTCAAAGAAAATCACAGAATCATGGAATGGTTTGAGTGGGAAGGGACCTCATTTCAATGTCACAGGTAGTATCACCTTCCACTGTCCCAGGTTGCTTCAAGCCCTGTCCAACCTGGCCTTGAACACTTCCAGGGATGGGGTAGCCACAGCTTCTCTGAGAAACCTGTGCCAGTGTCTCACCACCCTCCCAGGGAAGAATTTCTTTCCAATATCCAATCTAAACCTGTCCTATGGTAGTGCAAAGCCATTCCCCCTTATCCTGTCATTCCAGGCCCTTGTCCAAAGTCCCTCTCCATCTCTCTTGGAGCCCCTTTAGGCACTGGAAAGTGCTCTAAGGTCTCCCCAGAACCTTCTCTTCTCTGAGTTGAACAGCCCCCGCTCTCTCAGGAGAGTCACTGCAGCCCTCTGATCACAAATTCCTTCACACCCAGGTTTTCCCCATCTGAGGAGCACTCCCAAATCACAAGGAACCCTCTGCCCATGTGGTGCACGGCAGACACCTCCCACAGCCAGACAGCGACATTCGCATCCAACCACGGAAAGCTCCCCTCTGTTTGCAATGCTCTGCCCTGCCAAACACAAAGTGGGAGAACACCTTCCTACTTCTTCAGGGAAGACCAGGGAATCTGTGCAGATCCCAAGTTACTAGGAGGCAGCATTTCTCAACAAAGACAACCGAGGGAGTTCAGAGCAGCAACTCTTCCAGTGCCAAGGAGATCAGGACGGTGGCCTGGCAAATCAGCAATCCCAACACACCATATTAAGCTTTTGCCCAGGGCTGTCACTTTGAGGAGAGTTTGCTACAAACCCGACACAGTGATTATTTTGTTCCCTTGCCGGAATGCAGGGACTGGGAGGCAGGGAAAAAGCAGCAGGATGGACGCCACAGGCTCTGCGGAGGAGAAGCCAGCACTGCTTGTTGAGCAGGGACCACCACACCGGGGAAATCTGGCCAGAAACCACCCTGGTGCTGAAATGCTGGCCAAGAAACTGGTTTGAGGAAACACAGGAAATGCCAACAGCCTGGAGACACTGCCCAGTGCTCTGAGGCGGGGGGTGCACTGATGCCAAACCTCGGGACATCCAGCCAAAGGCAGGCGTGGGTGGTTATCAGATTAACTCACCACCCAGGGAGAAGGTTTTTTGGGTCACCACACTGTGCACATCACATGCTGACAGCTGGAAGAGCTGCACAAGGATGTTATAGAATGGATCCTTTTCCTTTCCATACACACTCGATGGCATCCTGCAGAGCAGTGTCACAAGGAATCACATATGGGATGAGGATACAGAGCAGCCCGTTGGGAGAGGAGCAATGGAAAGCCAAGTCCACCAGTGAGTCCACATAGAATCACAGAATTGTTTAGCTTGGAAAAGAACTTCAGGATCATTTAGTCCAACCATTAACCCAGCGCCACCAAGGTCACCACTGACCATGGCCCCAGCTGCCACATCCACATATCTTTTAAGTTCTTACAGGGATGGTGAATCCACCACTTCCCTGGGCAGCCTCTTCCAATGCTTGATATCACTTCCAGTGCAGAATTTTTTCCTAATATCCAACCCAAACCTCTCCTGGCACCACTTGAGGCCATTTCCTCTCGTCCCTTCATCAGCTTTGAACCTTCGAATGTGCCCTTGGAAAAACAACGCCCCCAATTCCTTCACACCCCTAAAGACAAAATCAGCACATGATGAAACAGTACATGAAAAGCAGCATTTGTGAAGTTCACCAGCAACACCTGAAAAGATCAGGATGGGGATAATGAGAAAATGCAACAAGATCTAGCAAGGACCTGGGCACAATAAGGGCATCAACACATACATGTTAAATTTCCATCTGGTTTAACTAACAAAGGTATACTTTATATGCAGTTTCATGCACACATATGTATTTTTAAGCACTGATACAAAAAGTTGATTTTTCCAATCACCTCTACATGAAAGCACAAGTGATCAGTCAGAAAGAAGAAGAAAGAAAACAACTTGGTCACACAGGAAAAGTTTGAGCAGTGAAGCTGATGTTCAGTGCTCCCACCTGGACACAAATCCAGGCAGAGCCTTAGCCCCAGTCAACCTCTCACTTGCGTAACCTGAATGGCTGAAGAATGGGTCAGGCCAGTTGAACAATGTCCCCAGGGAGGACCTGCTGGTCTACTTAGCATGGAGTGGCCTCTCCAGACCTCAGTAGCCTCCAGCAAACACTTGGTCATGTGGATGAAGCAGGTTGGGGCCAGGGAGCACATTGTGCTTGTGCCCTGCACACCCCTTCCAGCAAAAGTGCCTTCACCGGCACAGAGAATCAGGGAGCTAAAAACAACTCCACCACCTGGACTTTCAGGGTCTCAGCAGGTGAAAAAGAGCAAATCTGAGCAGGAAGAGATAAGGTCTCTCTGCTGCAAGAGATGTCCTTCTGTAGCTTTGCTCTCAAAGCACCCCATGTGGCTACCATACAGCAGGGCTTTCAAGAGCATCAAGAAGAGCATCCCACACCTAACCTGAAGCTGGGGTGACTCTCCCAAACAGTTCCCACCCACTTTCCTCATCCTCACCTTGCAGCACATTGACAGGCAGAGTACCAGACACAGGGTACACGTGGAGTGGGGAGAGGAAGATCAGCAAGTGTCCAAGAGCACAAAGACAACACAGGAACAGTTGTGAGCTTGGACAGGTCAACGCATTGATGAGGACCAAGATGTTGTCAGTGCAGCCAAGGACCATGAGGACAGCTGGGCAGAGATATCTCGGCCCCAGCTTGGCTGACACCATCAGTGTATCTCTCAAAGGGCGATGGGACTTCCACATTCATCAGACCTGGTGTCCTTCATTACTCACACCACCAACAATGCCCTGCACCAGGCTCATGACTCCAGGTCCAGCAAAAGCAAGATGGGTCACAACAGATACAGAGACGCCATAACAGTTATTTCTGCCCCCACTGCTGGAACAATCTTCACCATCACGTGGTTGACTACAGCTTTCCAATCCATCAGTCTTGGCTGCTCCCAGAGGTCACACTCGTAGAATAACAGAACCACAGAATCCTTTAGTTTGGATACAACCTCCAAGATCATTGAGCTGACCCTTTGACTGACCATTACCTTGTCAACGAGACCAGGACACTATGTGACATATCCAGTCGCTTCTTGAACACCTCCAGGGATGGTGACTCCATCACCCTCCTGGGTAGCCCTTTCCAATGCTTAACAACACTTTCCATGAAGAAATTCTTCCTGATGTCCAACCTGAACCTCTCCTGATGCAGTTTGAGGCCATTCCCTCTTGTCCTGCCATTTACTACCTGGGAGAAGAGACTGACTCCCACCTGGGTACGACCTCCTTTAAGGTGGTTGTAGAGAGCAATAAGGTCCCTCCTGAGCCTCCTTTCCTCCAGGCTGAGCCGCCCTCCTCAGCTCCCTCAGCTACTCCTCATCAGACTTGTTCTCCAAACCCTTTCCCAGCTCCACTGCCCTTCTCTGGACATGCTCCAGCACCTTCAAAGTGTTTGTTGTCATGAGAGGCCCAGAACTGGACACAGGATTTGTGGTGCAGTATAGGAGTATAGAGGGAGAATCACTTCCCTGGTCCTGCTGGCCATGCTATTTTTGATACAACCCAGGATGTCACTGGCCTTCTTCCCATTTAGCCAGTCCTTTGTGCCACATAGAAGAAAGTGCACACCAAAGCAAGATATGGAAAGGGAAAGCTGTAAAGCTGAGAAAAGATGCCTTCAGCAAGGTTTGTTTTAAGGCAAGAGTAGCTCATAGTGAAAGGCAAATCCTCTGGTTTTCAGTCCAGACCCTTGTAGGAGGACGATTTATGCTCTCTCTCAAGCCCAATGTGATACTGGGGGACTATTCAGGACAGCAGTAACACTTGCAGTTACTGCTGCAAGGAGATCCAGGGGCAATGAGCACCAGAATTTAGGGAAACATCACCTGTATCAAAAGGGACACTTGTCACACTGATTCAGCACCAGTGCTGCCACAGGGAAACGAGAATTACACAAAGCACTGCTCTCTCCCCAAATAGGAGCCTTGCAGGTGAGGAGGAATCAGAGCTGCTGCCTCAAGGGACACCAGGGAGGAGTCCTGTAACTCTGCAGTAGCTCCCTACACCTCCAAGAGGAGCTAAAACAGATGTGAGGGAAAGAATAGCCCCAGAAAAAGCCAATGGAGCTTGGCTTTGGCTCTTTTGCCACTCCTGAATGTGCTGCTGGAGCAAAAAGCAATATCCTTGGGAGTAGACCAGTGAACATCCAAGGGACACAAGCATATCCCACCAATGTGGCACGAGACCAGCCCCCCTCTCTTTCTGTCACACTGCACAGGAGACCAGCAAGGCTTTACCACCCTGGCAGGAGCTTCCAAGATGAGGAACATGAAGTTAAACCTTAAGACCCACAGAACAATATGGTTTTCAGTAATTTCAGGGAATAGGGGACAGACTTTTTAGCAGGGCCTGCAGTAACAGGACAAGAGGTAATGGTTTTGAACTGAAAGAGGGTAAAGGTTCAGACCACAGAGAAGAAAGAAATCTTTTGTGATGAATGTGGCAAAACACTGGCACAGATTGCCCAGGGAGGTGGTAAATGCCCCATCTCTGGAAATATTCAAGGCCAGGCTGGATGGGTCTCTGAGCCACCTGATCCAGTGGAAGGTATCCCTGCCTGTGGCAAGATAGTTGGACTTGATGACCTTCAAAGGTCCCTTCCAACCCAGACTCTTCTATGACTCCAATTCTGCACGAGATCTTCAAACACTCATGTGTTGGCCATTCCCTGCATTTAATTTTTTCTGTACATAACGAACTCTAGAAATCAAAGACATGAAACCATCAAAGGACCAGCACAATGAGAAAGCATGGAGAACACAGAAATACGGTCAAAGCTCCGAGACAGCTCTCGGAGAAAGTTGTTCTCCATGTGAGAGAGGATAATGACACCCCATCCCTCCCCAGCCTCACCATCAGAATTTCATAAACCAACTCTCACTTTTCACAACTCAGTCCAAAAGAGAAATCCTATAAATGAAATCCAGGGGGGAAAAAAAAAAAACATTTCTCAAGGGCAAAATTTTATTTGCATCTGCCTGAGTCCCATCATTCCACGTGCAGAGGACCCTCTCCTGAAGAGATGCTCTTACCAACTGCTTCCTTAGTCCTGTTCTCCTGTCTTAGACTTTCTTTTAAACTGGAAGGAAAAGCAAAACAACTGATTAGTACTGGGAAGAAAACTATTTCACTGACAAGGTTAAGGACATGGACACCATCAGCACCACGAGCTCTGGTGTCCAGACACAACCTGCAGCCTCTGAGCTGGGCTGTCAGAACAGTTACAAAAGCAAGTGTTGGTTCCTCAAAACATCACTGCTGAGTATGGGAACAGCATCTTCTTTTTAAAAGAAATTAGAAATAAACATCTAAAATTACTAACAGTTTTTAATATTTCCAGATTAGCAGAGGTGCAAAAATAGGAGAGTTACAATTGGCTGCAAGATGCCTGAAAAAATAACAAATAATGAATTAAAACCTTCAATGGAAAAGGGGAATCCCTTGCTTAATTGTCCAGCCTTCTTTAAGATCCCAAACCTGCCATGGGAGGAACACTCTGGCCACAATCCAGTTAAGCATTTCAGGGTCTGTTAAACTTGAGAGAAGAGAGAGCCCTGCTGAATCAAGGTCTTGGCTGGTCGTTTCTCTCTCATTCTGGCCATCAAACACACACACACATCCCTACCTTCCAAGAACTTCCAAATTTAGCTTTTATTCCAGGAACAACACGTCTTGGCTATAAAAGCACCCAATTCTGCAAGGAAAAAGCAACGTTGGGAGGTAGGTCCTGCACTAGATGAGCACCAGGCAGCTCTCAAGAGCTCACAAAAGGCCTTTTAATCAATACACCTACTTGCTTTGTTCAATTAACACCAGAGAGGAAGCCCTTCACACACTATATTTAGCTCCTATACTGCTCTGTGCTGAATATTTTTAAAATCCTATTGCATTAATAAACACTTCCTATATAAACACTACATACTAACTCCATTCTCCATACAGACAAGTCAGTAAAAAAAAACAAGATGCAATTTCCCCAGGCAGAAAAATTCAGAGATAAAATTGCAGCAATGATTTATATCTGCCCACAGCAGCAATCCCAGCCTTGAGTGACCTCTCTGCAAACACACCAAGCCAATTACACGCAGTGGCAGCCGAATTTCCCCTCCTGGAGCAGCAGTTTCTTGGTGCTGGATGTGAGAAACATCAAAAGGTACAACGAAAAATATTCGTGTAACTGAGCAGGCTGACGACAACCAGCCTAGAGGTTTAATCAGGATTTGGATCAAATTGTGTGAGGGGTTTTGTAAGCATCGATTTTATTGAGTTGTTGCAGCTGGAGGATGTAATTCCCAACGACCCGCCGATTTAACCTATGGAAATCACCATCGGCCAACTCAGCTCGGTCCTCCCACTCCATCCCCTCTTGTTTGCCATAGTGTTCATTAGCAGATGAGTGGTAAATCCACCTCATCTTTCAGCATCCTACACTTGGAACATGCCCAGCAGCCCTCTCATGTCCTCTTGGCAAGGTAAAACTCACCTAACAGGGAAAACACAAACTTTTTAAAAGCCACCAGCCATAGCTGGCAGCTGACGGAAGAAATGTTCCCAGTTTATTAGAATCAGAGAATCATTTTGGGTTGGAAAAGACCTCTAAGGTCAATGAGTCCAACCATTAACCCAGCACTGCCAAGGCCATCACTAAACCATGTCCCCAGGTGACACGTCCACACATCTTTTAAATACCTCCAGGAATGGTGACTCAGCACTGCCCTAGGCAGCCTATTCCAAAGTTTGACAACCCGATCCATCATGAAATTTTTCCTAATATCTGATCTGAACATCCCTGGTGCAACTTGAGGCCATTTCCTCTTGTCCTGTCACTTGCTACTTGGGAAAAGTGACCAACATGGGCAGGACAAGGCAACGTTGGGACCAGATGATTTTTAAGGTCCACTCCACACCCTCAGCATTCTATGATTCCATGATTTTATGGTTCTGGGTTCAGCCTGCCAGTTCCTTTGTATTGCCTAGGACATCCTTGTTCCAGTTTCTTGTTGAGCCACACCATCATTGCTCTTTGTTGTAAGGATGTTTCCTCTGCTGGGCATCCCAAAGTCCCCTTTCCTTCACCCCATTTCTTTAGGAAGGAAAACAAGCAGTAGGGGCTGAGGGCTGGGAATTTGTGACTTCAGCTGCCAGTCTCTCCTCCAGGAAAAGAAACTTAGGAAGAGTATGATGAAGAGCGTGTAAGAGTTGCATTTAGGTCTGGGTTTCAACCACCCCACGCTCGCAATCCCTGTTTACTGCAGGATTTTGCTAGGAAGAGCTAAAACCTGAGAGACTCTCCATCAGGAGAAAGAAATAGAGCAGCATGAACTTAAGGGAGCCTGAAGAGAGTTCTCCCAAGCAAAAAGATCCAAATACCAGTATTTCCAGATCCCATCTGCTACCCAAAAGGAGTGATCTCTCCCCTCCCCCTGAGATGTTTACAACGGGGAAACCCCCTCACCCTCCCCAGCTCAGCAGTCACCCAGGTGCTTTGAGTCTTCTCCAATCTGCTCCACCTACACTTGCATGTGCAAAACAAACCCCAGGGCAGCTGTGTTTTCCCCAGCAGAGCAAAACAGCAGACTTGGAGAGGGGAGATCCATCTGGGAAGCAAACGTTGTGAAAAGCACCCATGATGAGTGTGCCCAAGGGCAAGATCAGCCGTTCATGGGAATGGCCAAGGACTGGGAGAAGATATTTTGGTGCTGGAGATGATAGATGGAAACATATTTTTCCAAGAAAGGCAGAGAGTCTGGGAGAACCTCACACTGAAGCTTTAAAAGGCAGGAGGAAGAGCAGCTCAAACAAGGCCAACAAAGTCACAAGGGATTCACCCCCTATGTTTTTTCCCTTTTTCTTCTTTGTCTGAAGGGTTCAGCCATGAAATGAAACGATTTCTGCCTGCACTGAGAGAGGAAATGCTCCTGTTTAGGTGAGATTAATTTCAGGATTGTGGCCAGACTGAGGAAATTGGTGGCAGAAATCCTTCATAGCTGCATAACAAGGTTTGCAGGTTTATGAGTAATTCTCCTGAATTATGTGCCCAGCACCTTGGGTGTGGGTGACACGTTCATTCCTCCCCTCCCTTTTTGAATGGAAAATGTCATCCAGGCACACAAACACAATATTTATTAAAAAAAGAATAAAAATAGCAACAACACAATTCATGAGGTGGAGGCAGAGATTGTATATCACTTGCACAATGTCCAACACAGCTGCTCTGTACAGGAATTTGCCTGGTGGGTTCTCCAGGAGTGTCCCCAAGCTGCATCACAACCACAATGTACATCATGTCCCCAAAACCTAAGGAGCCTCTGGGGGGGAAAATGGGACAGCACCAAGACAAATCAACAAAAACACTCCCCTGTACATCTCTATTGTAACAGTCTTTTTGATATGGAGAGATCAATCCAGGCTTCCTCACTGCAACATTTCCATCCTCGCTGCTGAGCCACCTCGGATCCTTAAGCCTGGTCCTACAAACACTGCAGGGACCAACTGAAGTTTTAACGCTGTCAGAGCTCGGCTGCAAAGAAACTGAAGAGGGGGAAGAGCAGCCTTTTTGTGAAGATGTCTCTGCTCCATCTGGACCCATCACCTTCCATTACTCAACTGCCTTTCTGGGAATTCTCCACGCCTTCCCCCATGTCATGCCCAGGCACCAGACATGATAATAGCTTCCGACAGTTCCTGCTGGCAGGACAACGGCTCCGTTTCTCCTGGAGGATGAATGAACAGATGGGACCAGTAGAAGATGGCTGAGCTAGAGCTGGACAACTGGAGTCTTTCCAATCCAGTAACTACAATCCAAAAGGATGCAAAGACCCTTCAGGGTCAGAACCTTTTTTCGAGGGGTAGGAAGAGGGTCAAGGAATAGGCAGGTTACCAACAGGCTGTACAGACCAACTTCTGCCTATGTGGTTGGTTTTACTGTTCCCCAAATTCCTGCTTTGCCCTGCTTATTCCCCAGTCAACCCAGCGTGTTATCCCAGCAAAATAAGCACAATACTGAGGAGTTTTGAAATTAATACGATGGGCTGGTGAGCATCTTCCGTCAGGCAGAACTAAAATTAAAATGCACACCCACCCTCGCCTCACTCCCTGAAATTCCTCAGGCAGAAACTTCCCCGCGTCACGTCAAGAGACTCCGACAGCTGAAGGAGCTGATGGGAAGCTGCACTTACAGCTGCTACCAGACTTCAGAGCAGGGTTCCAGCTCCACCACCATGTCTGCTCCAGCAGACCAGCCACAAGGCTGCTTCTAGAGCAGTTCCCTCCACGCACAGGGGTGACATTCAATCCCCCAACACAAATGGGTGGGAGAGGAACAGAGGAATAGTAGTTGCCCAATATTTTGGAGCAGAAAAAGGCAACCATGAGTTTTTTTCCCTCAGAAAACATTGCTGAAGGGTTCATGCATGTTGTGGCTTTGCCATCACCTGACACAGGAGAAATGAAAATAGAAGCCAGGAGAAAATTGATTCAGCTCCTGTAAAAACCTCAAGGAACAGGTGGCAGCAAACACAGAGTTTGGGGACTACACCACTGTGACCTGTCACAAGGCAGAAAGAGCTTCTGAGAACCAAAGAATCATAGACTGATTTAGGTTGAAAGGGACCTTAAAGACCATCTCATTCCATCCCCGTGCCACAGACAGGGACACCTTCCACTAGAAAAGGTTGCTCAGGCTCTCATCCAACTGGGCCTTGGACACTTCCAGGGATAGGAAATCCACAACTTCTCTGAGCAACCTGTGCCAGGGCCTCACCACTCTCACAGCGAAGAATTTCTTCCTGATATCTAATCTAAGCCTGCTCTCTGTCTGTTTGAAGCCATTCTCCTTGTCCTGTCACTACATGCTCTTGTCCAAAGTCCCTCTCCAGCTCTCTTGGAGCCCCTTTAGGCACTGGAAGGGGCTCTGAAGTCTCCCTGGAGCCTTCCAGTTTCCCCACTGGACAGCCCCAAGTCTCTCACCCTGTCTCCAGAGCAGAGGTGCTCCCTGTGAACCATCTGTGGAAGCATCTCCACCCTCGATGCACATCAACTACTCACCTACAGAGAAGTTTTGGGCAAAGATGTAGCTCTGCACTACCAGACCAGAGCAAAACCCTGATATCTGAGCTACACCTGGACTTAGGATTCTGCAAGTCCAGCTGAGATGAGCAATTCTAAAAGAGGGAACACTGAGACAGACACTGACCCACTGCCCTGAAGTCACTGTGAAAACCCTGGTTAACAGTGAGGCACCAGCACAACAAGCCAAGTCATTCCTGAGGTCTTGCTGCAAGCCCCAACAGATAATTTTTTTCAAATTATCTCCATCATGGATAGGGATGACAGTTCTTTCATGGCTCATCACACTACCAGGACCACAAGAAGAACACTGACACCCTCTCAGACACCTTCTGGGACAGCAAACACAGCTGCCTGCATTTCATGGCTGTTTTGGGGTTCAAATTGAGACACAAACTGCTGCCAAAACAACCACCACAGAGGAGCTGTTGCTCTTTCTCTTGAAATATGGAGACACTTTTCATTTTCTTCCCTCCCCGTCCCTTGATTTTACCAGATTTCCTATAGAAGGAAACAGGAATTGCATGACTCAGAGGGAGAATCATCTTCTCCCCACATGCACCCAAGTAGCTGGGTGAGACATCATCTTCTGTCCCAGGCCACTGGTATCACAGCAACCACTCCTGGCACAGCTCTGGGAAAACACAGCCAAGACAAGAAGCAGCACAACCAAGAGCCAGAAGCCAGAATTGCAGGACTGTCCCAGCTGTGATGAACTGAAGGAGGTTTTCCTTCAAGAAGCCACCAAGCCAAACATGAAGCTCCTCATCCCATGTGCAGAGGAGGTCGTGGGAGGAGAATTCTGCAACTTGCTGCATGGAAGAGGCTGTGTGGGATAAGGCTGGGATGATCAATGTGGACAAGGAATAAAAACTATGCCCGGGAAAAAAATGAAAGCAACAACTCTTAGCGATGCCCGCAGTATCTCACACACTGTGCTGACTTGCCTCCTTCATGTGCTTGAAATTTTTGGACCACACTGGAATATATTTTCCATTGCCTCCACTTCTGTTGCATTTTTATTGTGGTTCCCAAATGTTAAAACACTGAAAAAGTGGAGTGGGGATTGGTAAGGCAAATTCTCAGAGGCACCGGGGGAAGATGGCTCCTCTGATGGAGGAAGAGAGATCTGAAAACAGCTTCTTGTAACAAAACAAAACTCCTGCCATAGGAACAATGTCAGAAGGTGATGCCCCGAAAAACTGCCCCATTCACTTGATGGTGCACAGATATCACAGCCCCCACAGCTGTTTGCACAGTTATGATTCCTCCTTATCCCTCACAGAGCTGACAGCAACCCGTGTAGGATCTGGAGATCCAGTGCAGGGGAAGACAACTCCCCAGGGCGTAAAGATATCAGAGCATTTCAGCAAGGCCTTTAGAGTCAGTTATCTGATGTTTTAGACTCCACTGATGGCATTTATGAATTTAAAAATGCATATAAAGCTTCAACATCCTCTCCTAGTCGCTCTCTTTAGGATGCAAATGCAACTTAACACAATTAGGCAGGACAGAAAGCCCAGTTGTTGAGCATCCCAGTTGTTGAGCAAGAAAAAGGGACACCAGCTCAACAGGCAGGTTGGGCAAAAGCATATTGTCATCTCCAGATGGTTTTGTGATCAGCATGGGACTGTGCAAAGAGGAACAGCACTTTTCCAAAAGGCATCGAGCCCTGCTACATGAAAAAATGAAAAATAATAATAATAATAATAATAATAAAGTAAAATAAATCAATTAATCCCATATTTGTTAGCAGGAAAACAAAGCACTTCATTAAAAAAAATAAATGTAATCTTTAGGACTGGAAAAGCTCCAGACTTCAAGAAAGTTGTCTGGGTACATTATTCCATTTACAGATGTAAATGAAGCAGGGAAGGAGTAAATGAAGGAGGGGAGGTTTAGATCAGATTTTAGGAAGAAATTCTGTACTATAAGGATGGTGGAGGACTGGAACAGGTGCTCAGAGATATTGAGGATTCCCCATTTCTGGAATTGTTCAAGGCCATATTGGATGGGGCTCTGAGCAACCTGGTCTAGTGGAAGGTGTTCCTACCCATGGAAGGGAGTTGGAATGAGATGATCTTTAAGGTTCCTTCCAACCCAAACCATTCCATGATTTTATGATTTTTTGTGTCATCTGAAACTCTCACCATTGAGGTAGAGGAGAGAGGAGAGAGAAAAGGAGAAAGCTCTTGGCACGAGGCTTGAAGATCCTGAAGGTATTTATTTCTGTTGCTCAAGTTTCAATTTTGAACTGAGAAGCTGACAAAGTATCTGGAGGTACCTTGAAACATTTCCCATCACGACTGCTCTTTGCAAAGGAGAAGCAGCTTGAAATTGGCAGGAAGTAGATATTTCTGTATAATTTGCCATCTTCCACAGAAAAATCAATCATCCCTAATTCCAGGTTTTTTCTTTTTTTTTCTATTAAAAGACCTAAATAAAACATTTCTGTTATTGCAGACTGCAATTAAAATTAAAAAAAAAATAAAAAAAAAGTAGATTTATTAATCAAATTTTCTGGAGCACCTCTGTTATGAAGACAGGATGAGAGAATTGGAGAGGTTCAGCCTGGAGAAGAGAAGGCACTGGGGAGACCTCAGAGCCCCTTCCAGGCCTTAAAGGGCTCCAAGAGAGCAGGAGAGGGAGTTTGCACAAGGGCCTGGAGGGACAGGACAAGGGGGAATGGCTTGAAACTACAGGAGGAGAGATTTGGATTAGGTATTAGGAAGAAATTCTTCCCTGTGAGGGTGGTGAGGCCCTAGAACAGGTTTCCCAGAGAAGCTGTGGCTGCCCCATCCCTAGAAGTGTTCAAGGTCAGGTTGGATGAGGCTTGGAGCAACCTGGTCGAGAGTCCCTGGTGTCCCTGCTCATGCAAGAGGGTTGGAACTGGATGATCTTTAGGGTTCCTTCCCACCCAAACCATTCCATGATTCTATTAATGATTTTGGATCTCCCTTAGAACTCCCTGGTGATTTTAGAGGACCATTAGGTGGCAAAATAAAACTTGACAATATGTTTCCAGGAAAAATGAATCAGCTCTTAACTTGTGCTTCTCTTTTTAAACAACATGGATCAGGAGGCTCTCAGAAGTTCATCGGTTTAGCAGCTCTATCACTGCAAGAAGGAGATGGAGAACCATCTAAGCAGAGACACAGACGCTGCGTTTGCACACCTGACACGCTGACGGTGTTTGGGCTGTTCCCACATCTCTGTGCCTCAATCTGCCACAGCAGCACTGACCTTTGGGAAGCACTTTGAGATGTCTGGGTGAGTTACACAAGCACAGGTATCACTACCTGGAGTCCAGGCAACCCAAAGCAAATCAATGCAGGGAGCTCGTGGAAGGGTCTGCCTGAAAATAGACAGAAATCCCCACCAAAAACATCCAAGTCGTCACGATAGGAAAATAAAATCCAGCAGATTGTTGCATTGAGCCTTCTATGAATCATCATGTTGTTATAGCAACTTCATCTCTGCAGTGAATCTGAAACCAAGCACAGCTGAAATAATGTAACAGCATTAAGTAAAAATGAGATATAACAAGACAAAAATGGATGGGCTCCGTCTCAGAGGAGCACCCACACTTCTTTCTCACCCTCTTCCCTCCCTTTGAAAACATTGCATTCCTGTATTCAAACAAAAAAAAAAAAACAAAAAAACAGACCTGGAGCTCATGGAGAAGAAGAGCTCTAATGAGTTTTTGAATTCAAGGAGAACTTTCAAAATGAAGATTTACAGAATCATAGAATCATAAATGGTTTAGGTTGGAAGGGACCTCAAAGATCATCTCATTCCAACCCCCTGCCATGGGCAGGGACACCTTCCATCACCATTAACTAAAACCAAGTGCAATCCCAGTTATCACCACCAGCCCCAGGTAACTGCCCCCGTTGCTCCCACGGACTGTAAAACTCAAGCATTGACTCAACTATATAAATTTTATATATTTGATAAATATTTTTAATTGATGTGATGCATGAATTATATAAATATATATGTACATATATATATTTATATACTATATATTATATAGTATGCATTACATATTATATATTATATATTATATATGTGTATATATATATTTATTTATCTATATGTTTATATAGATTTATAGATTTATATTTTATATATTTCTATATTAACTATCCATTTTATATTTATTTAATTATTTAATTAATTAATTAATTTATATATATGTATATGGACACTGTCATCCTGTTCGGTTCAGGAGTCCTGAGCAAAGAGATTCCAACCTGAACAGAACATTTAGAAGCAAGAAAGGGGATTCGCAAGCTCTAGTTCGAAAACTCCAGGTCTCTGTGGTTATTTTGTTACTGGAGAAAAAGTGAGGAGTGTCACCAAGGCGTCTTCCATCACAGCAGCAAAGAAAGATAAATATATACATTTGTTCCAGGGATTTGGCAGAAAAGCCAAAGAAAGAAAGGCAAGGGGATCCCACCAACTTCCAAAACACCACAAGTCCTTTAAAATACACACTGTGCTCTGATCAGTGCCAAGGATGCCCAAAACGCACTTCAGGGCACCGACCTGCTCCTCATCCTCATGGGATGCTGCCAGTACCAAGGTTTGAAAGAGAAAGAAGGGAAATGGAAAAGTAAGAAGTCTGGGAGATTTGCAAGTTTTGCTCTTGATGTTTCAGGCAAATTAAACCCAAATAAACCCAAAAATAGAAAAAGCAACCCACAGACCCAGAGCTCCAGTCCCAACAAAGTCCTATTAGTCTTAACAGCACTAAAGCGACTCAATTAATGAAAAGCAAATAAAAAGACGCAGCCCAACTTATTCTTTCAGAGTTCAAGACAGCAAAAGCACCAGCCTGCCCCAGACAAAACTCTTTATTTTTTCTTTTCTTCGTTTCCTTAAATGCATTTATTCATTAAGGTTCCCTTGTAGGTTGTGTAATGAGTCATTTCTTGCTTCTCTATGAAGTGCAGAGGGATGGAGAGGAACAGGATTTAAACAGAGGATAGAGACACTCACAAAGCCTTTAGAAAAGCTTGAAAAACTCTTGAAGGAATCACAGATAAAGTGAAGCAACTCCTCACATGGACTTCAAACTCTTTTCTTTATCACTGCAGCTTTCCCAGGGTCTAAGCCTGGCCAGCTCCTTGCCCACAGCCAGCACAGAAAGCCATCCCGTCTCCTCCACCCAAAAATAATTTGCTGAGCTTTCTTAGTCCCCAGAAGAGCTTAGGAAGAGAAATCCAGAGCTCGAGCAGCAAGCAGCAGGGATGCTGCTCCTCCCATGGACCTGGTGGCTCACAAGTGTGGATTTGACTATCTCTGCACCAGTGAAACATGGTCAAGGGGGATCATAGAAGTTGGTATCTTCAACAGCACGAGGCATTTTGCATCTCTTACCCTGCAGCCAGAGAAGCCCCAACAGCCCCCAGCTCAGAGAGAGCCACACATGTCCATGTGCTCACAGAATCACACAACCATGGAATGGTTTGGGTTGGAAGGGACCTTCAAGATCATCTGCTTCCAACACCCCTGCCATGTGCAGGGACACCTCCCACTAGATCAGGTTGCTCAATGCCCCATCCAACCTGGTGGGGAGGAAGAGTCCTTCTAATCCATCAGGTCAGTAATGCCAAGTTCCACAAAAAGGCCAAGAGACAAACACTCCCATCACCAGCCTTATCTCAGACTGGATCTCGAATATCCAGGTTTGGTCCCACAACTGCTGTCAGGAGTTCCCCTTGGCTCTCCAGGACCTTCAAGTCCTCCCTTCATTAACGAAATTTTTGAGGAAGCAAAGCCAGCAGGGGGGTGTGACAGGAGCCTGCAGAGGGGCTGGACAACAGGAATGGCACATGTGTCAGTGCAGCAAACACAAATCCCAAAAAGGCACAACCTGAGCCCAAATCCACTGCTGTCACAGTCTTCCAGCAAGGACTCCACCTTGTTCTTGAGTAGAAAACATGGACTAGAAATTAGGAAGAAGTAGATATTAGGAAGAAATCCTTGCCTGTGAGGGTGGTGAGGCCCTGGCACAGGTTGCCCAGAGAAACTGTGCCTGCCCCATCCTTGGAAGTGTTCAAGGCCCAGTTGGATTTGGAGCAATCTTGGATAATGAAAGGTGTCCCTGCCCATGGTAGGGGATGGAACTGGATGATCTTGAAGGTCCTTTCCAAGCCAAACCATTCTGTGACCCTATTATTCTGTGAAGTTGCTGGAGTGATGACCATGAGCACGTGAGATCTCCTACCTTCCCTAGAATGGTGTCTCTCACTTTTCTAAAACTTATTTTCTCTGAAGAAGAAAAACATTTTAAAAGAGGGGGAAAAAAGGAACAAAAGCAAAACTTGAAGTGATAAAAAGCCCCCAGAAAACACAAAATAAATTTAAAAAAACCAAAACATCCAAAGACAGAATCTGGAGGAACTTTTCCACTGCCACCTAGACCCCTTCCAAGGGTTCACATGCCAATCTAATAGTAAAGCTGTCATATGGGGTGATGTGATTTTAGTTTTCAAGCTGGAGGTTGCTATGGGAGGCTGTTCCCTGCAGCAGCGCTGCACTGCATTTGTAAAAGACCTTCCCAGCACCAGACACTGGTTTTTGAGTAGGAAAAAATGCACTATTTTTGTTTTTTTAAAAGGCCCATAAAAAGCAGTAGTGCTGGGAGAAAAAAAAAAAAAAAAGGAAAAAAAAAGATGTAGATTAAAAAAAGCCCAAATAAATGAAAAATGGAGCTGTAATTCAGATGCCCATAGAAATGTGGTGCACTAAAACCCCCTTCTCAAAGCTAAAGCACCAGGAAAACCTCAATTTTTCAAATCCATGCACGTCAGCTGAGATGGGGTTGCTGCACCAGGTTGGCTGGGATGTGGGAGAAGTTAAAAACAATCAGATCTCAGGTGCTGCACAGATGAAGTGCAGGAATGAGAACAGTGACTGCCTTTAGATGTGCATTTAGATCTTGACTCTGATAAAAAACGAAGCATCACTTCACAATAGGTGGAGGAAGTTTACTCAGTTCTTTAGAATTAAAAAAAAAACATATATATATAAGGAGTTGTGCTAAGAATGAAATATATCTCTTTGTATTTCTATATATACACCCAGAGAGCTTTGTAAAGCTGGTCAAATACAAATGGCTCTCTTAAAACTAACAAACAAGCAAACATAGAAGACATTTTCTTTAGCAAACTGCAAGACTTAGGAGACTGTTACAACTGCAGGATTTACAGAGGAAACATCACAAGAAGGAAGATTCACCACAAGGAGAGCCAGGAAGTAGCAGCAGGAGGAGATGCAGTCCCTATTTACCTTTACACAGTGCACTGGAGACCAACAAATCCTGATTTATAAAGGGCTTTTAATTCACGTTGCCAAAGCTTCCAGCCATTAAGTGCCTTAAATCTTTGCAAGTAAAGTAGAGGAGAGTTGGTGAGTGAGATGTATGGATTGGGATGAAGATCTACAGAGCAAACACATCACAGTTCTGTTGACATAGGCCTGGATGAGGAGAATGTCAAGACACAGAACTGTGTTATAGAGGGGCTGTGCTGGAACCTTGTTCTCACCTACACAGAGGGGCACTGCTGGGTGCCCCTGTTTGGGTTATTCCCCTGTTGGGGAATGTGAAGCTTGAGGGCAGCTTTGGCTTCAGTGACCATGAAATGGTGGAATTCAAGATCTTTGAAGCAGCCAGGTGAGTGCACAGAAAGCTCACTTCCCTGGAAATTTAGGAGAACAGATTTTGGCCTCCTCAGGGATCTGCTCAGTAGAGCCACGGGATAAACGCTCAGAGGAAAGAGGGGCCCCAGGTTGATATTCCAGAATCACCTCCTCCAAACCCAAGAGTGATGCATCCCAACAAAGATGAAGTCAGGAAAAACTGCCAAGAGGCCTGTGAGGATGGACAAGGAGCTCCTGGACAGACTCAAACAGCAAAAGGAAGCCCAGCAAGGGTGGAAACAGCCTGGGAGAAGTACAGAGAATGACCAGGGGAGAAAAGCTAAAGCCCTGGCCAGGGACATCAGGGACATAGAGGACAACAAGAAAAGCTTCTATAGGTATGTTTGTGATAAAAGGAAAATGTGGGCCCTCTCCAGGAGGAAACAGGAGACCTGGTTACTTGAGACGTGGAGAAGGCTGAGGTTCTCAACGTCTTACCTCAAGACTTCACTGGCAAGTGCTACAGTGACTGCTGAGATGCTCCTTCTTCATCAGCATCAAGAGCCAGGGGGCAAGAAGTCCTTCAGACAGGGTCATAGACATGAATTTCTGTGATGTCAAAGTTTTCAGGCCCAATTTGAACTGTGATGGAAGGTACACACAAGCAAAATGTTGAGAGAAAAGAAGAAAAAGTGATTTGAGTCTGATGTTCAGATAAGCAACTGAGGTGCTGCAGGAGAGAGATTTCCACAGCAGGATCCAGCTTGGGCCCTGCACTCCACTGATGAGCATTTCACAATGCCTGTGTCTGAGACAAAATCCCAACGTGGACCAGGGAATCTTTTGCCAACAAAACTTTTGCCAGAACATACAAACAACCCAAATAAAACTCTTTATCAATAAGTCAGTATTTGTTTAAATGCCCAAACTCCAAACCAACAGCAATCTGGAGCCCAAAGAACTAGGCAAGGCAAGAAACAAGACACTGAGATACACCAGCTACAGTGAAAGTACCAGGAACACACCATTCAATTCAAGGTATTATATTAATTTAACTATTTTGCTAAAACCAGACTAAATTATTGCAGCCCACCAGCCCGAGGCTTCAGAGCCCAGACAGCCCACCCTTCATATCCCCCAACACTCCTCCTTCCCCAGCACTCTGTTAATAAACTCAGGGATGTCCTTCCCAGTGTCTCAATGCCCTGTCAGCAGAAATTCAAATCAATCCAGCCCTGGAAGTAGCTGCAGCAAATAACTCAATCACGTTCATCATTTTAACTTATCCTATTTATGAATCAGGTCAAGCTTGAAATCTCCATTTACATTATCAGCCTTAGTGATATTAAGATAATCATGCAGAGGACTGATCAAAGGTTCCCTGGAACTTTGGAGTGCAGGAATTATCATACAATAACACTTTATCTGCTCCAGTGTCCTTCTTTGACTATTAGGAATACTTCCTTCCCTAGAAATTAGGACAAGGAACAAGACATTGAAAAAGAAAACCTCACCAATTTAAGAGTAACAGAGCAGCAGGAACTGTCCACAAATCTCCAGAAAACCATGAATATCATCAGGTTTTTAAACAGAACAGGTTGGACCAGGCTTTGAGTAGCCTGGTCTAGTGGAAGGTGTCCCTGGTCATGGCACGGGTTGGAACTTCAGGGACTCTAAGGTCCCTTCCAACCCAAACCATTCTGGGATCCTACAGTCTCCTGGAAACCTCTGAGAAAAAGGGATTCAAGCTGCCTTGAATTGCTTTTATTTCCCTTAGGCTGGATGGAAGGACATTTATATTTTTCCAGGCTGATACCGAAAATCACCTGAAATGGTTCTCTAAACTGCCTCCATTTCTTTCAGCCCTGCTATCAAAGATGAACCCTGAAGCTCCTAAAATGCAGAAATACTCTGCCCATGCTCTTCCAATCCCTTCTCCATTGTTCCTCCACCAGCTGCAGCACCTGCACAGCATCACCAGGTCACAACTGGTGCAGATCTGACAACAACCACCAAAAAATAATGAGAAAAAGCAATTCCTGTCTTCCCAAAGAACTTTTGCTCTGCTGTTCACCTCCAAATCGCTGTTTTTCTTCCTACCACAAATGGAATGTAACAACATTCTGCTATTTTTGGAGAGAGATGCTTTATGCAGGGTGTGGGCAAAGGGAAACAATTTGTATCCTGATTTTAGGATTGTGGAAAGAGGGGGGAAAAAATGGAAGGATGTAAGACAATAAAACAGTTTTATGTGAGAAAAATAAAAATCTAGAACTATTTTAATTGAAGTGCTTCACTTCTGATACCAGCTATTAAGAATGTAGATATAATTCTTTATTTATCTCATTGCAGCAAGAAAACTTTACCACACACACAAAGAAAAATCACATGGGACATAATCCAACAACAATCTCCCCCATTAACTCGAGAACTACGACTTTCTATTGAATACTTCAAGTGTGATTACACTGTAACAAAATGGCACTGTGCCACAAAGTCCTGTAAATTATTCCCTCTCAATACCTCCCTTCCTCACAAAGATGCCAGGAGGCTGAGGAGAAAAAATAGTGCTCCCAGATCAAAGTGAAAGGCACCAAAGAAATCAGAAGGATCCTCCAAGTGACTGCGCTTGTCCCAGAGTGGAACGGTGACCTTGGTGGTTGGTGTTGCATCTTTTAGCCAGGATCTGAGTCGGGAATTATTGATCCAAAGGGATGCTTTCTGCAAAGGATTTGAACACACAGGGTTTAAAATGATGGTAACCTGCTCCAGGTCATAACTTTGAATGCAGTTAATGCTGCTGGTTCGATTTTAGAGCTACCAATGGAAGAAAATTTTCAGTTTAGTTTTCTCTAATGTGGAAAAAAACATCACAAGTAGCAGAGGTGAAAGGTCAAAACAGCTCCATGGGTGAAGCACAACCTCAGAGGGACTCCAGGTCCCACATTCATGGCAGGTGAGCTTTGACTGGGAATCTCAACCATCCTTTCTCCACCCCCTTCTTCAGTTTAGAGGAAGCAAGCATGAGTAGAATCCCAAATATTGCCAAGTCCAGGCAGCAAAACGGGAACACAGATCATTAAATACCTTGTCATCATTTCAAGGACTGGGATGTGCAAGAAGAGGCTTGCAGAGGTATGAATAGCAGCCAGACTGCTGAGCAAGCACATCTGAAAGTGGTAAACACCAACATGAATCCTATTCTAATTCCTTGAATGTGTTAGAGAACAGGGAAGGGAGGAAAAGCCATTCCAAAGCCAAGCTCACCCACGTAACCGACGTGTTTTGTCTTGGAATCCAGTTTGGTTTCTCTACAGCCAAGGGAGGGAGAACGGAGCCTCCCCAAAGGAGCTCCACTGACCATGGAAGGGGTCACAGGTCTCCTGTAAGTTCTTCAAGTCCTTTGGGACTGGTGTCATCACCATCTGAGCCTAACCATGGAAGTGAACAGAACCCATCCAGGACGAGCAACCTGGTCTAGTGGAAAGTGTCCCTGCCCATGGCAGGGAGTTGGAATGAGATGATCTTGAGGGTCCATTCCAACCCAAACCATTCTGTGATTCTGTGGTCATGGGGGACATCAACTGACGAGCAAAGAAGAGGGCAACAAGCTCATGGTCCCCAAAATGCCAAGTCACTGCCTTCTTGAGGAGGTAAGTTGATTTTTTTCCCTTATGCAAATGATGCAGGAAATTTAGCTCAATTATCTACTGGATGACACCACTGGCACCTCAAAAAGAAACTCTGCCCCAGGTAAATACTTTCAGGTAAGCAATGGGATGCATAGCAAAGAAGATAGAATAACATCAAGATTATTGTAAGGTAAAATATAATTATTATAGATTCTTATAACATAAAATTCACCACTCAGAGGGTGGTGAGGCCCTGGCACAGGTTGCCCAGAGAAGCTGTGGCTGCCCCATCCCTGGAAGTGTCCAAGACAAGGTTGGACAGGGCTTGGAGTAACCAAGGTGTTACTTGGAAAGTAAGGAGGTTGAACCAGGATGATCTTTAGGTTCCTTCCAACCCAAACTACTCTAAATTTTTATGGAAATTATAAGGTTAAATTATTGGTGTAGTGACATTTAGATCTTATTCTTTTTAATAGAGAAGGAGATTACAAAGAGGTGAGAGATGAGCAGCAAAATGCTCTTTGGCCCATGGAGACTGGGGAGAAGGAAGGAGACACACTGAAGGAATGAGTTTGATGTGGAAAGGAAATGGGCACCAAACACAGCAGAAATTAACTCAATAAGGAACAGTTAAGAGAAGACATGTAGAATCTCTCTGCTTCCTACCACATACCAGGAAAAAACAGGAAATCTCCCTCAAAAAAAAAAAAAAGTCAGGAAATACTCAAGAGATGACAGATTTTTTTTGAACTATTGACCTGTAGCACAGGTTTTGGTAGCCAAGAACTCCAGCATCCAAAGGCACAGGGGAAATTCATAACAAGACCAGCCAAAGTTGTCATAAGTAAGTTGTGACATGAAATGCTGAAGCCAGACTTCAGCATTAACCATCAGGAGAAACCCAGGGGGGAATCACCACCTCATTTGCATATCAGGACATTGCTTTCTCCTCTTTTGAGCCTCTTATTAGTGGCCACCATCCAAAAGAGAGATTCCTGAGCTAAATGAACCCTGTGTCTCTCTAGGCAATTCCTAGACTACTTATAATTAAAGGCACCATTAAGCCTTCAGAGAAGCAGATGCCAATCCATGTCAGAAGTTACACAGCTGAGCGGGGTCTAATTATGCTGCAGTCAAGGGATGCACCATATCCTGAACAGATGTCATTTTAGAGGGAGCTTGTTCCATATCTTACAATTTTAAGATCATTTGAGATGGTTTTGCCTGTGTTATCCCTTGTTTAGAAAAGACAAGACCGTCCCCAGTCATCTGCCTGCAAGCCTAAGTTGGGGTAAGTGGCAAACAGAATAAAAAGCACATCTGATCACAGGGAAGTAATTGAAAAAAAATAAGTAAAAAATGTTTACATGGAGAAGCAATCCCTTCTTTCCCATTTCACACTTTTTTGGGGGTAGGGTGATATTTTGGGCTCCTTTTTTCCATGTTTACTCAGGGACTGCACAGCCAAGCAACTGCACATTTTCAGGAATGGATGAACGGGTAAATGCTACATCTCCAGTTCACCCATTTCCAAAAAACTTTTATAAACAATGTAAAACAGTGATTAAGTGCCACGAAAAGGGCTATTCCACAACCTGGTCCAGGTGGCAGAACACCCCAAAATATCTTTGGGATTAAGGCTCTGATCAAGTTCTCACTTTTGCAACTAAACGGGAAAAGAGAGTCCAAACTACAGATCAACTCAGGAACAGCCATCACATAAGATACTAAAAATATCATCATCTAAACACAGGAAGGTCAAAAAATAAATTCTTAACTGCCTTCTCAACATAACGCAGAAAGCAAGTCTATTCTTGAGCACACACCAAGGCCAGTGAGTTTGGGAAAAAGACAGATGGGAGAACATGTAGGAGAATATGTTCTCTGAAGACTTCCACAAATAGGCTACCAAAAGTCAAGAGAGATGCTGTCAAGAGAGATGCTGTGTCACAAGGGATGCAGAAGTCACAGGAGATGCATTTCTTTGACATTCATCACCAGGAGATCTTCCTGAGCAGATAAAAGGGTCTCTACCACTTGTTCCCATGGCACTGCTTCCAGACACTTAGCCTATTCTTTTCCTACATTTTCAAACAAAATGACCCATGGTCATGGAGTGATAGATGCCACTTTGTCATCCTTTCCCAGCAACATGGTGGTGATCATCACAAAGAATTACAGAGATACAAGAACCATCAATGATCTATGTTGACTTGCCCTTCTATGAGTCCCATTCTCCTGCCCTTTCAGCTGCTTTTGCAACTTCAAACTGTTGGGCAGCTTAATCAAATTGGAGAAAAAAGAAAAAAAATTAAAATCCTAAACCATAATTATCAGCCTGAAAGTTAAGTGAGATAGTAAGGATAGGAACACTATACCTATGGAGACAGACTGAGAGAGTTGGGGGTGTTCAGCCTGGAGAAGGGAAGGCTCCAGGGAGACCTTAGGGCCCCTTCCAGTGCCTAAATGGGCTCCAAGAGAGCTGGAGAGAGACTTTGGACAAGGGCATGGAGTGATGGGACAAGGGAGAATTACTTTAAACCGAAGGAAGGTGGGTTTAGATCAGATATTAGGAAGAAATTCTTTATAATAAGGGTGGTGAGGAACTGGCACAGGTTGCCCAGAGAGGTTGTGGACACCCCATCCCTGGAAGTGTTCAAGGCCAGATTGGATGGAGTTCTGAGCAACCTGGTCTAGTGGAAGGTGTCCCTGCCCCTGGCAGGGGGTTGGAACTGGATGATCTTTAAGATCATTTCCAATCCAAACCACTCTGTGATTCCATGATTCAGCAACTGGGTTTCTCATATAGACACGCTCTGACAAGCACCAAAGTATCACTGTTTTGCATCCCAAAAACCCCTTGTGAGAAGCAGATGCCCCACAATCAGAGGCCTGAGGAGTGTGTTCTTGGTCCCCAAATATTCAGTGCCCAAACAACAAATGACAAAGTTTATTTCCAACGTAAACCTGTTGTGACCAACAAATGCATCCACACTGCTCTCCCGTTGTCAAAGAAATTAGGACAATAATTAAGTAGAGCAAGGGACAAACAGAAAGGTGCCACTTCAGTTTAAAAAAATGACCCAATTTTTGTCACTTTATTCCAAAAACTAGATCTGTATCATTCATTTCATGAATTTGCTTTCCTATTTTAAAGACTTTTACCATGTAACACAGAGACTTGTTTGCAGTCAAGTCAGAGCAGAACTGGTGGATGCCAACGCAGCTGGATCTCAACAGCCCTTCCACTAAAGTGCAGTCTAAAAATTAAGGAAGTGCCAGAAATTACTAAGAAAAATGCAGCAACACACCTGTAGGTTTCCAATCAGAAGTCATCTCGTGGAGAGGGAAACAATTCCAGGTGCAGAGGAAGTCATGCAAAGGCAGAGTTTGCAATAGTGCAGCTTCAAACCAAGTCACAGCTGCCTTTACTGCAATGACCTTAATTGGCATTTCCAGATGTGAGGCAGGAAAATCAGCTGACAGGAGCATCTTTGCCTACAACCCTAGAAAATGTAGGTTGAAGAAGGCACTGAGCTCTATACAAGGCATCAATGAATAAAAAAAATAAAATTAAAAATGCATTCTTGTTTCTTTTTCATATCTTGAGCTGGTTAAAGCAGTCCACATCCTCCAGAGGCATTTATTTATCACCATCCTCAATTCTGAAAGCAAACTCCAAGTGATAATGCACAATCCTCCTACAAAACTAAACTGAGATGGATGGAGGATGAGAGGTATCATTTCAGACAGTTTATATTGCTCACAGTACCAAGAACTGCATTCAGGCTGCAGGAAAGGTCATTCATAAACTGAGGGCAATGGAAGACAACAGAAAACTTTACAAACAACAGAAAAATGAGCTAAGTAGGGCATTCAGGGGAAAGAGCAACCAGAGAGCAAGTTTGGGAATGTAAGAGCCTTCCTCATCCCAGACATGAGCACACTCATCCTCAGAGATCCAGAACTGCTTATGATGGAGCACACAAGCTTTGTATCAGTGCCATCAACAGTAGCACCCAGTGTGACAGGAACCTCCTCCTTGGCAAAGTCACACACACCAACAGAAAAGAACAGTTTGGAGTCATCTCCTGTCTCCCAGATGGCTCATTCCTGTTAGTGCAGAAGTCTGGGGAGCCAGGATCTCCCTCCAGCAAAGTGCAAAGGATTGCTGCCCTGAGCTGGCTGCACTTCAGCTCCCAGCCTTTTTGGGAACACTGCAGGAGATAAGCAATGAGGTACAGGAGATAAGCAATGTAAAGAGTTCACTTCTTCCCTCCTGAACGCCATCAGCTGATGAAAACACAGTTTCTTGAGTAAAGGAGAAACTCTTTCTGTGGTTTTCTTGGAAGAACCTGATGGAGGTCTGCACTGTGTGGAACCTGGTCCAGTGGAAGGTCCCCTGGATGGTTTTTAAGGTCCCTTCCAACCCAAACCATTCTGTGATTCTGTGATTTTATGTCATCAGCAAACAACTGACACACAGCACTGCCACTGACTTCAGTGGGTCCTCCATGGCCCAAACTCCAGTTGGGAGTTAAAGAAGAAAACACTCTCTCTTGTGAGGAGAGACTGCAGGAGCTGGGCCTGGTTAGTCTGGAGAGGAGAAGACTGAGAGGGGATCTCATCAACACATATAAATACCTCAAAAATGGGTATCAAGAGGATGGTGCCAGACTCTCTTCAGCAGTGTTCAGTGACAGGACAAGGAGCAGTGGACATAAACTAAAACACAAGAAGTTCCACCTCAACATGAGGAAGAACTTCTTTACATTGAGAGTGGCAGAGCACTGAACAGCTGACCAGGCAAGGAGTAGAGTTTCCCTCTTTGGAGACATTCCAAACTCATATGGATGCACTCATATGTCACCTGCTCCAGGTGACCCTGCCTTGTCTTGGAGGTTGGACTGGATGATCTCCAGAGGTCCCTTCCAAATCTAAATATTCTGTGATTCTGCAAAAATATGAAGAAGCTCAGTCTAACAGGGCTGAATCTCACCCTTCTTTCCTTTCTAAATTTGGACTATCCACATCAACACATTTGCCCCGAAACAACTGAGGATCTCTAAAACACAGGTATCCACCCTGACCTCACAGAGGGGCTACTTTTCATGACTGGGCTTCTTGACATTATTATTTCTTCTTCTTACATGGGTAATCTAGACCTGGACACATAGTAACTGATTGACTGGATGATACAAAAAACCCAGATAATCAGTGAATTTGTTCATGCTTTCCTTGAGGACATGGAGATATTAAGTCCTTATGTGCTTCATGAACACACACACTGATGGTTGGGTAGAGGACAAAATCAGTGAACTGTACTCTTGTCTCTGATGTGATTAACTCAACCAACCTGCTGCAGTGGAAGAGGCAGAAAGACACCAACACACTTCCTTAAAGGAAGTGAAAGACTTCAAACTATCAAAAAAGGGAAAAAAAAGTAATTTCTGTAAACAACCCAATGGTGCTCATCTGCTCTCACTTTCAAACCAGTGCCCCAAACACCGTATTTGTATTTAATTTTCTGGTTGGCCAAGTAGAAAAATAACCCACTCCTTAGGCTTCCAGCTTTATTTATGCACTTGGTTAGGACAGAGCTGAACACTCAAACCTGTCATTGAAGGGTTCAGGTGCTCCTGGCTCTGGGTTGCAGTCCAGGAAGGCTTTGTATTCCACACCACAGCCACTGAAGCACAGAATTGTTAAGGTTGGAAAAGACCTCCAAGATCATTGAGTCCAACCGTTAACCCAACACCACCACCACGTTCACCACAAAAACATGTCCCACAATGCCATATCCACAGGTTTTTTGAACACTTCCAGGGATAGTGACTCCACCACTTCCCTGGGGAGTCTGTTCCAATGCTTGACAACCCTTTCAGAGAAAAAATATTCTTTAATATCCAACCTAAACCTCCCCTGGTGCAACTTGAGGCCATTTTCTCTCATCCTATCACTTGTTAGCTGAGAGAAAAGACTGCACCCACCTCACTACACCCTCCTTTCAGGCAGTTGTAGAGGGGGATAAGGTCTCCCCTCAGCCTCCCTTTCTCCAGGAGAGAACAACATTGCCCAGAAGAAACCACCTTCCACCCCACCACATCAACCAAGGTCTCATCATGTCCCAGCAGCTGGAACTCAGCCTCTCCAGCTAGGAGTGCAGCAAGATTAATTGAATCCAAGAGAAAGCACAAGCTGCTTCATAGAGTTAAGATTACATCTCATCTACCCAAAATCTAAGTATTTTTTTAATTATTTTTGGTGGGGTTTTGTTTGGAATTAATCAAACTCTGGAGCTGGTTCAGCACACCAATGCCAAAATGTTGGACAGGGCTGAAACCCATTAATCCACTTAAAAGAGAGTGGAACCCTGACTTTTATTGGCTTGAAATGATGCAAAAAGGCATCTTCGGGCTGCAGCTCTGTGATGCATCAGCTCTGACAAGGGGGGGAACTCAAGACCTGCCCACAGTGCTCCCTCCCACCCCACCCCACGGCTGCCTCTCCGCTCTCCTGCTCATCCAGCAGCTCATGCTGTAAATCAGATCAATGAAACATTCAGTTAAAAATAACAGCCAAACCCTCCTCCATCGCAGGAGAGCCTTTAGTATTACAAATGATGAAAGCACGTTGCTAAAAAAAGCAAGATGAGTTGAGAGCGATTTCTGAGAAGGTGGCAAAAAAAACCCCATACCAGCTCCATGCCCAGCCAGGAGAACAAGGGCTGGGCTGTTCCAGGCATTGCTGGGTCTCCAGAATAACCATGATAGTGGGAAAACAGGTCTGAGTTCCCCCAGTTAGTGGCTACTTAGATCAAAGATGGTGCCTGGCCCCACCCTGGTGGTGATGCTGTAGGAGCAGGACATTCAGAGGACACCAGAATCCTCTGCTTGTGAGCCAGTCCTTGGGCATCTCCTTGCCCAGTGGGGTGTGTTATTCCTGCCTCGTGGCTGGGAGACAGAGGGAAAATGTTGGGATGCAGCTTTCAGGGTCAAGAAACATCATCCTCGTGGTGAGTACAAGCACTTGGCCTGTGGTGCTTATTTTGGAACTGTGAGAGAAGAGAGAGACGACATCCCTGGGGATTCTTACAACTATTTTTATAATTGCTGCTTAGAAGGGATGGGGGGTTGGGTTTTTTTTCCCTCTTTTCATGTTGTCTAAGCACACATTAAACAGACATCCAGCCCTCTTCATCCTGCAATCCAGATGGATGTCCCTTTGCAACACGAGGATGCACTGCAGCCTCTCTCCTCGCATTTCCAGCACTGGGATTTGACACAGTGATTGTGGCTTTTAATGCCTTTTAGAAACATCTAATTCACTCTGTATTAATCCCTCAGAGCAGCTATTCCTTCATTTTACCCTTGAAGACACGAAGCTAAAATATTCATGGGCTTGAACACAAAACCATACAGCTCTGAGCAGTTGTTCAGGACAGAGGACGTGCTGTTACACAGTTCTCTGATATAGTAGAGCACAATAACACCACTCTTGCAATAAAAGTACAGAATGAGCTTCCAAATATGCTTTTCTAAGTGAATTTAGGTTTAATGAAAAGCTCTTCTTGCTTATTTCTCACTTTTCCTCATCCTTCTTTTTGGGGGGAGTGGGGCTGACAGGGGCTGTTCATTTTCAAGTTCAACATTAAAAAAAGTGACCCAAAAAGATATTGAAAATGCACTCAAGTCATTGCACAAGACGTATTTCAAATGAATGCAGCTGAAATCCTCCAGATTATCAAAATGCTATTTCAATAAGGGGTTTCACTTACTTGAGAATTCATACAACTTCTACAAGACTAAATCTCTTCTAAGTATTTTAAATCAGCGGAATGGACAAACTCTCCAACACAGGAAGGTGACAACAACCCCATGGTCCACATCTCCAGTCTTACCAAGCTCCAGAGGGCTTCCCAAAGCTGTTTCTGTGGGATATCAGGCTTCCTCAGGACCTACTACCCTGAAACAGTCTTGTTAGGATGCTGACCATTTTCTTCTTGCTTCCTTTTAACTCTCCAGTAAATCTGAAGTTATCCAAGACAGGAACCAACCTCTGGTCCTGTGCTTGCACATCTCCTAGTTCACAACACCTGTATCCTACAGCAGTGCTGAAGCTCAATCATTACCAGGGGGACCTTCAACAGTACGACAAGTATTTAGGTGGCTCTACTCTGTCTACGTTCAGGGAAGAGCTTTCTGATGGGATGTTGAAGCTTGGTCCTTTCTCCATCATTCCCATGGCATCCTGCCATACACCTGCATCACATTGGCTTCAGCTGGATGCAGATCCTTAGGGACACAGTCAATGGTGGAGCTGGCAGTGCTGGGTTAATTGTTAACCTGGGTGATCTCAGGGGTCTTTTCCAACCTTATGGATTCTATGGTTGAACTCACCATGATGGACACAGGTCATTGTTTTAGGGAGAGCTTTCAGACAGCCTCTCAGCTGCCTCTTGCAGGCCACGCCCAGATATCCCCAGAAATCTTTAGTATTGAAGAAGCAAACCATGGAGATGTGCATTAACCCACGTGTTTATTCCATATCTCAGCCATGACAAATCCCAAACACGGAGCAGGACCTGATACACACAATTAAACTTGACCTTTGACTACGATGGAGGCAAAGTAAGGTCATTCCAGCCCATAAATATTCCTGACTCAAGCCAGCATGTGCAGATCAAAGACATTCAGATCTCAAACCTCGAAGGTAAGTGAACGACAGCATCGAATCCCCCCAGTTGTTCCACCTTAAATAGACAAGAGGGAGGTGTTAACACTGTAGTGGTGCTTTGCAATTCACGAAATCTGTGTTCAACTGCCAGCTTTGAATCAGCTCTGGAATGCAGCAGTGTGTATCCAGGAGAATTAAAGACAAGTCACAGCCCTCTCACCTGCATCCAAAGCATCCCAGAGCTCCAAAACGCATAGGAAAGACTCCTGGTTGAACGGGATGTTATTGTGCTTCAACAGAGCACAGCAAGGAATGGACTTGCATCATTTTAATTTTTAATGTTCAAGGAGACTAAATTAAACCACAAAAGAAAATCACAAATATTTCCCAAAAAGATACAACAATTACACTCCAGGTGGCAAGAAACTGGCACTGTGTTTATGACTGGAAGAGTTTGGGAGCTACCCTGAACCAGTTCATACCATTGATTTCTTTGCATCAGCCTGCTGCAGTGGGCAGATAAAACAGAGCTGCACCCTCTGCATAAACTGTGTTTAGATACATAAATCCCTGCAAAGTGGCTTTTTATTTTGAGGTAAAACCAGAAAGAATTATACACTGCATTAAATATTTCCTTCTCTTTGTCCCCTCCTCAACTGTCTGCAAGATCAATTAAAGCACTTTTGCATAAAACAGGCAGAGAGGAGTGAGCTCCAAAAATAAATAAATAAATAATGAAGCCACTCTTTGCTTCCAATGTGATACCTAAAGAAAACAAGCACAATGACTTAAAGATTCCCACAGTGAAAGAGAAGGAAATGGGGAAGGTTTAATCACACACTTAGAAGGCAGCAAAATAGATTTCTCAAGTCTTAATATCTCTTGTGAAATTTTAAGTGCTCAGTAACATGCTGCAGCAGGCTGAGTCCTCACATGGGATATGTGTGTGACTCCCTCCCTTGCACTCACAAAGACACATTTGGTGTTTCCATCACTTTTCAACTTCCAAAGAGATCAAAATGAAACTATGAGCAATAGTGCTGGGGCTTAACACGTTCCCTTATGGAGGTCTTGCTGTCCTGCAGCTCAGCAGCCTCTGGCCAGCTACACTGCAACCTCTGGAAGCATCAGCACAACTTCCCTGCACACTGACCAGGAATGGGACTCATGGCCACAGCCACAGAGAGACAACCCTGAGTTCAACTGGTCTCCCAGTTACCAACTGGAAGGATGACTGAGAAAAAGGGAGAGAGATCATCCCACTAGGAAAACTCAAGATCTACTTTCTTCTCCCTGAGACTGCCCTTTTGTTGTGTCTTCACAGGGCAAGGGAGGAACTGTTCCCATCAAAATCCCATATCTTAGTTTCAAAGGAAGACATTTTTTACAATGAAGTTGGTGAATCCCTGGACCAGGTTGCCCAGGGAGTTGGTAGATGCCCCATCCCTGGAAATATTCAAGGTCAGGTTGGATGCACTCCAGAGCAACCTCATCTAATGGAAGGTGTCCCTGCCCATGGCAGGGGCTTGGACTACATGACCCTTAAAGGTCCCTTCCAGCCCAAACCATTGTATGATTCTATGATCCCACCAGGCCCCAGAGACTTGTGTGTGTGTCAGTGGTGTAGCAGGTCACTGACCATTTCCCCTTGGATTAGGGGGCCTTCCTTTGGTTCCACATCCCTGACTTCTGACTCACGGCCTGGGTACCCCAAGAACAACTTGGTCTTACTATTAAATACCAAGGCAAATGAGGCATTAAGTACCTCAGCCTTTTCACTGAGTTACTCCCCACAGCCAATAAAGGATGAAGATTCTCCTTCACCCTCCTTTTGTTACTGATGTATTTATAGAAACATTTTTTATTGTCCTTTATGACAGTAGCCAGACTAACTTCTAGTTGGGCTTTGGCCTTTCTAATTTTCTCCCTGCATATCCTCACAATATCCTTGTAGATATCCTGATATGCCTCCTCTTCTTCCAAAGGTCATAAACTCTCCCATTGTCCTTTAATTCCACCCAAAACTCTCTGTTAAACTAGGCTGGTCTTCTTTCTTGCCAGCTTGTCTTTTGGTACATAGGGGTGTCCTGCTCCTGGACCCTTAAGATTTCCTTCTCAAAGCACATCCAGCCTTCCTGCACTCCTTTGTCCTCAGGACTGCCTCCCAAGGGACTGTCTCAACCAATCTCCTAAAGAGACCAAAGACTGCCCTCCAGAAGTCCAAGTTAAGTTCTGAGACACCCTTACTTGTCCAAGAACCAAAAACTCTCATCATTTTGCAATTGCTATGCCCAAAACCACCTCTGACCATCACATCACCCACAAGTCCTTCCCTGTTCCCAAAAAACAGGTCCAGTGGGTGCTTTCCCTTGCTGGCTCCCTCAGCTGTGCTATGGAATTCTCTTCCACACACTCCAGGAACCACTCTGCTGTGTTGTATTTCCAACAAACACCTGGTCAGCTGAAGTCTCCCATGAGAACAAGGGCCAGCGATCACGAAGCCTCTCCCAGCTACTTATAGAATAATTCATCCATCTCTTCATCCTGGTTGGGTGCTCTATAACAAAGTCCCAAGATATCTGCCTTGTTGGCCTTTCCCTTGATTCTGATCCATAAACACTCGGCCCTTCTGTCACCATCAAGCTCCAGATGACGAAAACACTCCCTAACACACAGGGTTACCCCACCAGCTCTCCCTCCTTCCCCATCCTCTCTGAAGGGTCACCACTCCAGTTGCACTTGTCATCCCACTGTTTCTGTGATGACAAATATGTCACAGATTTCCAGTTCCTCCTGTTTGCTGCCCATGCTGTGGGCATTGGTGTAGTTGGGCTATTGATCCCATTGCTTTTGGGGGAAGAATCCCTAATTCCTACATGATCACTCTCAGGTGCTTTCATGGTTTCTAACACATTAGGATCCTCGATGTGCTTGGATCTGCACATGGATATCCATCTCCTACCTGCACTTGGCAGAACAAAGGACCTCTCTAGCACACCATCCCTCCAACACTGGCATCCCCACCTCCAGGTTTATCTCCAGCAAGCCTGATTTTATCCCTTTTCCCCTTCAAATCTAATTTAAATCTCTTTCCATGAGCCCTGATTACTCCTGTGCAAAGATCCTTGTTCCTTTTGAGACAGGTGTACCCCACGTGTCACCAGAAGACCTGGTGTGGTGTGAACAACCCATGATCAAAAACCAAAAATTTCTGCTGGCAACACCAGGTTTGGAGTGAGGAATTGATATCCTGGCTTTTCCTGGTTTTCCCCTCATCATTCCCTGCATCTGAGAGGACAGAGGAGAACACAACTTGTGCTCCTGATCCTTTAACCAGTCAACTTCACATCGAAACACAAAAGAAATGAAAGAAGAGAGAAATCACTGCCCTACGAAATTGAAACAGGAGGAAAATAACTTCCAATAATAAAATAAATTAAAAAAAACCCAACAAAACAAAACAAAAAAGGAAAACTAAACACCCAAGAAATGAAAACAAAAGCTAAGAGGTGAATAATTCATTTAGGCAATATGCAGTGCCCATACTCTACCTGAATTGTTTACATTGAAGGTTCATGGTTTAATCAGAACAGCCATAAAAAGAAAAGCCAGAGCCATAAGTACAACATTTATCTTGAGTAAACGAAATAGGTTTCTCAGTGAGGCATTTTCATTTAAAATAGAAAAAAAAAAAAAAAAGGTTGCAGTTTGTCAAATGACCAGCAAGGGGAGTCAGTGCCTGCAGCTTTGAGTCAACCACGCAGATGCAGTTTTGGGTGGAGAAAACTCAAATAAACAATTCTGAGGTAGTGGCATCGAAAAAGCATTGAAGACTGGCAGAAGATACCAGAGGATAATGGACAGAGAGCAGAAAACGCACTAACCTGGAAAAGAGAGAAGGCTTGAGACATACTAGAGTAGAAAAAAAAAGTCATGTTTTGCTTGGAAATTGAATTTTCCTCTCCCTGCAATATTTAATGGAGAGCACGCGCTGGAGAGAACTTGGAGGGAAAAAGCAAAGGACACATGGAATCAAGTCAGGATGGAGCTTGAGATAAGAAAATAAGGGTTAAATGTCAGTGTATTTCTGAGTACAATATTCTGATAGCAACATGTTTGTCAGAAAAGACTTGGGCCAGTTCTTCTGGTGGCCTTGAGGAGACACCTCGGAGGGTACCAGATGTCTGGGAAAAGATTCAGAAGGCAAGGCCTTATCACTGAGCCCCAGCACTAGTAACAAATAGGGGGAAAAAAGCCACAAATAAAGATGTATTTTCAAAATAATAGCTCAAATCCACTTGCAAGGAGTGGGATTTAATAACATTATACAGCATTTAAAGAAAAATGCCAGCAGTAGGAACTCATTAAGCCCTGTATGGGGAACAGCAGCAAAAGCACTGCTTCATCCACAGCCATGCTGGGCTTGTCAACAGAAACGGGGCCACCATGAGCTCTGGGGCCACAGGGAGGTGCAGTCAAGGCTTATGTTCCTCTTTCCTGTTAATCTCATTAACCTCATATTTACTCTGTTGTTGGTAATTACTCAGAACATTAATAGGCATAATTTATGCATATTATTTACTGAATATTACAAATCTCTTTAGCTGTGTCTATGAAACGGGGCTGGAACACGCCAGTGCTCTACAGGCTGTGGAAATCGAGGTAGAAAAATTAAAAAAAAAAAAAAAAAAAAAACTTCTTAGGGACTTGTTTCCAAGATTTCTTCAATAAATAAAGATAACCAATTGATTCAGATAAATACGTAAAACCCTTTGTGTTTTCAAATTCTAGAATAACATTCTAAAAGGAGGAACAGACACCAAGCCAAAAAATACCCAAGGAAAGACTTATTTCCTCCTATTAAGCTGGAGGACACAAAACAACTATTCTTGGCACGATAAAAACGACCCTTAACGATATTCCAGGTGAGAAAAACAGATGCAGCTTAGGAAAACTATTTCTGCTGTTAAAGAACTCCATAGGTTTTCCAGACACAGCCTGTTACACCTTGAAAAATGGGACTTTCACTGACCATCTGTTCCCAGCAGAGAACATCCAGGAACACTCTGGCCAGAAAGCCCAACTCAAAGTCAAAACACAGTGAGTGTGGGACATCTCAGAGCTTAATGACCAGCCAAGGTCGGGACCCAGGGGAAGAATTTGGGTGGAGATGACCCCATATTAACCTGTCAAAACAAGGAAACACCATCCAGAGGCGAACACCTGCCAGTGCCGAGCCCACAACGTTCCTACACACCCACCCCAGAGGTTGGGTCTACAACACTCAACATCGCCTCCAATGAGATGAAGGGACACGGAGACAAACAACCAAAATCAAATTTTAAAAAGCCCTGAAATGAGAAGGGTTATCAAGGAAAGAAAACAGTAAATATCTCTCACCCGTAATTTTACTCCCTTGTGTTGTGGAGCCGCTCGTTCAGCACTGGACAGCAAAAACCCAACAGAGCCAAGGCACAGCTCAGCAGTGTTGTTTCTGTTCAGATAAAAGGGGGAAAAAAAAAATAAAATCAGAAGTGAAAAGCACACACAGGCCTTTATGTGCTCTGTTTCCTCCAGTCTGAAGCTCGGGGATTCCCAAGACTGAGGTTTAGTCTTTAGATTCAACTGCCTTTGGGAGTTTTCACACCCCATGAATTTGTTAAAGAAACATATACATATATTAGGCAAGCTTTGCTTTTGGCCTACACAATGTCTGTTGACAATGTAACACATGCAGAGAAAAAGAAAACAAAAACAACCCCACCTCTTCCTTTTAATTTCAGGGTGCAAACATTAGGGGATGCCCAGTGAAATGCAGCAAGTAATTTTAATTTTCTGCAATTCATGATTTCACATCATTGTCATTTCCCCTGTTTTGTGTTCTCATATTTTATATTCAGTATTAGCCAGTTAAAACAATCTGTCAGCATTTTTTCCTACATTTCCCACAAAAAGAAAGCCTGTGCAGCTAAAGGGATTGCCAAGATGGAATCACACAACTGGGACAACCAAGTGGACCCAACACCGGACTTTTCAACATTCCCAGGGATGGTGATTCCACCACTTCCCTGGGCAACCTGCTCCAAAGCTTGACCACCCTTTCCATGAATAAATTTTTCTCATATCCAACCTAAACCTCCCCTGGTGCAACTTGAGGCTGTTTCCTCTCCTCAGGAACAGCATCCATAAGGATCCAATACCTCAGATAACTCTGGAGACTCTAATGATATAATAAACCCATTTCCCACACACACTTTCATCGCCCTTTTTTTTTTTATTGGTCCAAATTTGGAAACTAATGTTTCAGAAGGAATTTAAGATGCTTTTAATGTAGCTTATTATGCTTTAATAAAAAAATAAAATAGAAAAGAAGAAAAAGAATGGCTTAGGTAACTCAGGTAGAGGCACTTTTACACTGTGTAAAGTTAGGAAATAAAAGTATTTTTACAGGCAATTATTCCTCAAAGAAAGTGTTTTAATCAAACTGCTGATATTTTTGGCTTATTTTAGTAGGAGAAGCATCATGACACAAGACTTAGCCTCCCAGACTAATGATCAAAGCTTTCTAATCCCTCCTCGTGATGGGATGGTGGAGAAAGTCAAATTACATTGGATGACACTGGGGCTGGAGAGAGCAGCAAAAGAAGGAGCTCCTGCCCTGAGCTTTCATACCCTGAGAAAAACCACCCAATTACCCTTTCCTCCTCTTTGATGAACACAACCTATTTCAACACCCTCAAAAGCCAAGGGCAGAAGCTCCAACACATGGGGAAAAATAATCATTAAGAGCCTTTAAGTTAAAGTACAGCACCTGGCGCCAGCTTTCAAAGACGGGGTAAATAAGCAAGACCTTTAAATTTTAAGGTGTTGCTCAGCAACACCTTCTCCTACTACATCACACACATCCCTTCTTCCTCATTATTTCTCTGGCCAAAAGTCAAAATTCCCTTTCCCAAGAGACAAACTTTGCTCTAGAGAGAGTGATGAAACTCCCACATCCAACTAACTCAGGAGCAATCCACATCTCCATCCTGGAGACCTTCCAAACATCCAGACACGGTGTGATTTCTCAAGGAGGCAGCTTTCCCTCTCTGTAATCACTGTACATATAAAGAGTGTGCACCATCACCACAGAGAGGGAGGACTCCTTGTACAAATCCTATTCCTCCTCTAACACATACCTGGAAATGTTCAAGGCCAGATCGGACGGGGCTTGGAACAGCCTGAGAGAGTGGAAGGTGTTTTTGGTGGAACAAGAAGAACTTTAAGGTTCCTTCCAACCCAAACCATTTCAGGACTCCATGATCTAAGGATATGAAGGACCAATCTACTGGGTGACATCTAGACATTGGCAGCTCAACAAAGTCTATGTATTGACATCCAACAGTCATGGGAGGGGTTTTTTTCTGGGTTTTGTGGATGTATTTTGGTTTTCTTTTGGAAATCAATTAGAAAAATGTAAAAGCAGGAGATATCTGTTTGGTGCACAGCTCCAATACATATCAACCTGCTCTAGTGCAAGACTGCTCAGTCCCCTTGTCTGACGAGTGTCATCTCAGCATGTTCAGAGTCCCAGCACAGCACAAGCAGCAGAGGATCATAGAATCACATAATCCTACAGTGGCCTGGGTTAGAAGGGAACTTAAAGTTCATCTTGTTCCATGGACAGAGCCACCTTCCACTAGACCAGGTTGCTCAGAGCTCCATCCCTCCAGCCCTGCCATCACCTACGTGGGAAAGTCACTCCTTGACCCCCTGTATTGCTTCCCGTGTTCCACCAAATTCCCAGAATTCATCAAAGGAGCAAAATTCAGCAAGTTATGTAGAGCAATGCTGGGAGCTGCAGTTAACTCTTTTAATCTGATGGATTATTCCTTCCATTTGTAAAAAAATCCCAACCAAAACTAATACTCAGGTGATCCATTGCAATTTAAGATAGGGGGTGGGGGCGGAGAGGAAATTTGATTTGTCTCAAGTGATCTCACCTGGAGCAATCCTGCTCCAAATGAGAACAGCATTATTTTTCCAGCACACAGAGTCTAGCACTGAAATCTCAGGTTGTTCATGGCTCCTAAGGGAAGAGTTTCTATCACCCTCATGTAGCCTTGGGTCAAGTGTTTTTAAACTGCCTGTACAAGCAAAAAAATCAGTAACCATTTACATTTTCCAGAACAAGCTAAGCCATGAAACAGCCCATCCTGCCACACGAGGATTCAGGTCCTTAAGAAGAGAAACCTAGTTGTCCAGCATTCCAGAAATATCCATATTATGCCCATCTTCCAGAGCACACCTGGGAGGATGAAAATCAATACTGAAATGATCAACACGTGCTACGTCGTGCCCGTGACTTCTCACTGCCCCATCTTCTCCTCATCCTCCCACCACGTCCATCCCACAGATCTGTTTCCCTCTCCGACCCTTTCTCTGGTGGTTTCTCCACAGCAGGATCTCTCCTCCGTGTCCCTCTCGGCATTCTCCACCCAGGAATGCAAGAGGGACACAATCCTTGGTTGGCACCCGCAGGAACAACTCCTTTCCAGAGAGGAATTCATGACAGCTCTGCCTACCTGCAGGTTTTGGGGGTTTGGGGTTTTTTTTAAGCTCTGGTGGATATAACTCACATGATGTCAGTACAGGAATATCACACTAAAGAGCTGGAAAGTAAGGGGCGGGTTTTCCTCGTTTCTATGGTTATGAGCAATTTTAATGACCAACCTAAATAAAAAGGCTGGAAGAGAGAGAAAGTAGGAAGGAGTGAGGTGGGTGTTTAATTTTGATTGACAAGACAGAGCAGAACTAGTTAAGATCTGTCAAATGCCTGCTGAGGATCACAAATCCTCAGCACACTGTACAGCAGACAGAATTGGTCTAAATGCACAGCTTTACAAAAATACTTCTTACCTGGTGAGATCAGAGTTCATCATTTCAGTCTCCCCACAAAAAGCAGCTGATGTCATAACCAGCAAAGGAGACAAGGTAGGGCCAGAAAAAATATGGGTTATTATTTTTTTCTTATTTGTGAGATTTTTAAATGTTAACAGGCTGCAATATCTTAACTTTTGTACCTGGACACCATATACATACATACATACATATATATATATATGAATAGATAATGACATCATTCTCAAGATTGTTAACTACCAAAACAACAATTTTAAAGGTATTATCAAATGCATCACTTTGGAATCAAATCTGCATCACATTAAATGCTGTATAAACACAGAGTAAGGAGATAATTCCTGCGTTAAAAAATTTAAAATAGGAGATTGAGTGCAGAAAATATTGAACATAGATTGGATGGGAAATATATCTGGAAAGACAGAAACACTGGCATGACAGTCAGCTGTGAGGTTCCCTGAAGATATACCAGCAAAAAACAAGGAAAATTAGGAGCATCCCTACAAATGTTCAAGGGTGAGAGCCTCAAGAGGGAAGAATGGAGGGATGGAGACTTGGAGCATTTCAAGGTCAGGAGCTGAGTTTCTTGATGCCAGAGGGAAGAATCAACATCCCAATGAAGCACAAGGCAGCATGAGAAGGGCTCTGGAAGAACCAGCAGCTTGGATTTAATGCCAGAGAGGTGCAGGAAGCAGCAAAGGACAAAGAGGATCCAATATGTGCCCGAACCAAACTAGGAAGATGTTTTTCTTTTACTCCCTCAGCTCTGGTGAGATCCAAGAGGGACACACTGATCTTCACAGGGCTACACACTCATGAGCTCTGTTATTTTATCAACTGCTGTTTGACTTTTAAGGAGGGAATAACCAGGCAAGGGAGGATGGGGATACAAATGAGGGAAGTCAACAGCTCCTGAGATTCCTGCCAACAGGATCTGCACTTAAAGCATGCAGTTTTGGCAGAGAACATCCTCAAAATTTGATATTTAAAAGTCTTTTGGTGTTGGAATGTATAATTAAAGGATACAAGTGAATTAAGATCTGATCAACACAAACTTATATCGAAGTCAGAATGTGTTCCCACAAAGTCTCAGTCACCTGCTTCTTCCATGCTCCATTGAAAGAATGAAAAATTAGCTGCTAACTACTTTTATTTCCACTCAAAATCATCCCTCTCCAGCCTCCAAAAGGTACAAATTTGTAACAACATCCAAGAGCTAAAAAAAACCCAAACAAACTCCAAAGCTCACAAGAAGTTGTACCATGACAATAAAACAACAACAACAAAAAAGAAATTTATATTTTACTGATTTCTTATTTCAAGGTCTCCAACAGCCAACTTGTCCATCACCAACTTGAAAAGTCAAAGCAGCACAGAATCATCTGGCACAATCTCATTTTTTCTCAGATAATGCCTCGAAACCTCCCAAACCATCTCTGCAGCCACCAGAGCCACCTCTTCCTTGGAAAGCACCCAGGAACCACTTGCAAATGAAATCCAACTGAATTTATTGCTCCTGCAACCCTGGAAATTTAAGCTACAGAGGTGACGTGACATTTTGTTTCACCAATGCTAATCTAATACCTTTTTAAAGGTGCGCACGTTTCACCCTGTTGGCTCCCAACACTGAATTCCCAGCTCTGCTGAGCTCCAGGATAAATGAGCCGAGCGCGCCCCGCGGGCGAGATCCTTCGCTGTAATCTTTATTCCAAACACAGCCTTGGAAGCACTGCCAAAAATCACCCTGAGGTTTGCTCTTAGGATGGCAATTTGCATCTCAACATTTTGCTGCAGAGCTTTCCCCACTGTCCCCGCTATTATTTTAATGCTGGGCTGTGGGCGGCCCCCTGAGCGGAGCACACTAAAAATATTCCTGCCTTTCCTCACCGGCTCCACGCATGACCACTGGCAAAACTGGGAGTGGTGGCATCCACCCGCCTCTCCAGGACCTCCAAGGAGCTAAAAAAAAACGTGGCAAGAAGCAGAAAATGTATGGATGGAGGACGGAGGAATGCAGCAGGTGAAGGAGGAAAGTCGCAGGAAGAGTCAGTTTTACCGCCAAGGAAAGCGGGAGGTTTATCCGAGCACAAGATGTGGGAAAACACATTAGGAGGTAATAAAGGTGAGGGAGGCATTGCCTGGGATGTGAATTTAAGATGCTGCTGAATATCATGCTGAATTTCAGATGGTCTCTTCACAGAGAGAGGGATCAGACCTTGTAATGGGCTGCCCAGGGAGGTGGAGGAGTCACCGTCCCTGGAGGTGTTGAAGCAGAGCCTGGGAGTGGCACTCGGTGCCATGGGCTGGGTGCCAAGGTGAGGTTGGGTCAAAGGTTGGACTCGATCGTCTCAGAGGTCTTTTCCAACCCAGCTGATTCTGTGAAAGAAACCTCGTGCTCAGAGTAGGAGTGACACCGGGTGAACACCAGCACAGCCTGATTCATGCCCCAGAAGGGAGATCCCGATCCCACCGGCAGCACCACGTTGATGACACAGCACAGGAAAAAACATGGATTGCAGGTTTTTCTACGCCCTCCTCCCCCCTCGCCCAGTAAACCCCAGTCTCAGAGGTTGTAATTACTTTTGGCAAGGTGTGAACAGGTCTGGGAAATGAAGCTGAGAAGTGGAGCTATTTATGAGATGCCGCGTGGGGAGACGGCATCGGAGCAACCAAATCAGCAAGTGCAAGGTCACCCTTGTCTACTTAGAAACTGCAAAGTGATCCAGGCAGCCAAAATAACCACTCTCAGTCTGCCCAGGATGGTAAGTTAATGGAAATGGAGTGTGGTGAACCACCAGAGGACATTACTTCAACTACAAGGGCTTTATCATGGAGTTGGTGGGTTTTGAGATAAGGTCCATTGAGATAACAACCACTCATGACAACTATTTGCCTCTCTGGGGTGTGGGACAGGAGCAAGAAGGACATCAGGTCCATAAGTCTCCCTCCACCAAAGCTGTTGTAGAGGGAGGTAGCCAAGGGGCTCCCATCCCTGGAAGTGTTCAAAGCCAGGTTGGATGGGGCTTGGAGCAATCTGGGCTAGTGGAAGGTGTCCCTGCCCACGGCAGAGGGTTGGAATGAGACGGTCTGAAAAGTCCCTTGCAACCAAAACCGTTCTAAGATCTGCAAGTAAAAGATCAGTGGAAACCACTCATCACCTTACCCCAAAAACCACCCCTTGCTTCCAAGGAATTAGATTTTTGCCCTGACCCAGGAAGAACCACAGATTTTGACAAGGAATGTCCTTTCTGCTGGCAGAGAAAAGCAGCAAAAGCCAAACCTTCCCAGCAGAAGGGTCTTGCAGCCTGATGGGGCTGAAGAAGCCATGAAGGAACCACCAAGGAAAACACTAAAGCTCTTTCTGGTCTTACCAGGAGCCAAAGGAAAGAGGGATGGTCAAAGCCAGGAGGTGAGGGGAGTGCCCTGGAGACAGGAGGACCTCCAGGCTGCTTTCTGCACACTCTCTTTATATTCTGTGTCCAAATGCCTCACAAACAGGAGGAGAACACAGAGCTCTGCTTCCAAGTATGAGATTATATGAAATTCTAATTAATTTTTAAAAGGATGACAAGCACAGTGCAGTAGGAAAGAAACTGGCCAAGCAGACAGGAGCAAGCCTGCAGACCTCAGAGCCTGTGGGACATCTCTATATATGAAAGGAAACAAAGGTACGTCTGAATAATGTGCAAGGAAAGCAGAAAAAGAAAAAAAAAGAAAATAAAAAGCAGACCTTGGTTTTCATGCACAGGGAAAGAGGATCCTGGCAATTAACCTGCAAGTATTTCCACGAGGGGAAATAAAAACCAACACTGAATTGAAGTCTCTTCCGTTGCCCTGTGTTTGGGTCAAAGGAGAAGAAACCAGAGAAGTTGTGGATGCCCCATCCCTGGAAATGTTCAAGGTCAGGCTGGATGATGCCCTGAGCCACCTGGTCTAGTGGAACGTGTCCCTGCCCATGGCACAGGTTGGAACGAGATGATCTTAAAGATCTCTTCCAAACCAAACCATTCTAAGATTCTGTGAAACACATCTGCTTGAGGCTCTAAAGATGGTCATCAGGAAAATATCTGCAGCAACACTGTCAATTTTCTTTTTCAAATTCAAAGGCATCCTGGTTTACTTTAATACCACAGTCCTGTTAACACCATGTGCCTCTCCAAGGGACCAGTTTGGGCACTTGGTAAGGACTGAAATCCATTATATTTTTAGAAGAACAACCCAAACCTATGAAACTTCCCCAATCAATACTCAAGAGGGCTTTGCAAAGCACACAGTTGCTTTCTAAAATGTGTCAAAAAAGCTTAGGACAGCACTTCTGGGGCTTCAACACCCACATTTTGCCACCTACTGCCATGTTTGAGCACTTGCTGTTAATGGAAGCTGAAGGTCCTTGACACTGAGAAATCAAAGCAGGAACATGTAGTAGCATCAACATAATTTAAGTACCACTATTTTAATATTTTTGGGGTTTTTTTCCTTATTTATCATTAGGAAAAGTAGATTTAGTAAAGTGACTTGATTTTTCACCCTCACTACAATTCTGGATATGTTTAAAACCTGCCTGAGATGCTACTTTAGAGGATGGGGAGCATCAGGAGATTGGGTACAGTTATGAGTGTTCACCATGGCCTGACCCTGCCTGCACCAATCCAAAGACTGGAATTTTCAATTCTCTAAAACAAAAGCCACGACAACAGGGCATAAAAGCAAACAAAACAACACCCATTATTATTTTAAATATGTGAATTTTATATATATGACTTTATGCACTATAACAGAGAAATTAACTGATTTTTAATAATATACATATATTTGTAAGTTTAATTTCTCAGTTTTTGACTGGCCATCCACTACCTGCAGAGTATTTGATGGGACTGACATTGGGGTCTCTCCAGCAGCAACAGGCACTCGGGAAGAGAGCAGCTGGGGAATACATCAGGCAGAAGACAGAAGACATCAAAACATTTGGGAAAGGTGAATCACATCTCCAGCTATCTAACGGAGTGTTTAAACTTGTATAAATCAGGTATTTTAGAAATTAGGAGGTTCTCATGAGAGCCTAGGAAGCTAATAGTGTCACAAGGGATCACAAATCAGTTGTTTAGTGGGGGAAAAATAACATGAAAAGCTGTATTAAGGTTTAGCTCCTGATTCACTTTGCAAGAATGAAAACCCGAAAATGTTCAGCTTCCACAAGAAAATCTGATATATGCAGTGTTCTATTGAACAAGGTGTTACCCAGCAAAGTCAGACCATTCCTGCAGCCTCGTTGACCTTCCTCATCTCTAAACAGATACGCAGCAGGGATTTTTTCTCCTCTCTCCTAAATTAGAAGAGCTTGGAGCATAAGGAAAATCTCCAGGCTGGGATATGGGATGCTGAAAAGCATTTGTTAATAATTCAGCTCAAACATAATTGCAATTATGTACAGTTGGTTACAACCACTGCTCCCTCTGGTCCTGAAAACCTCCCATCCCTGGAAGTGTCCAAGGCCAGGTTGGATGGAGCTTGGAGCAACCTGGTCTAGTGGAAGGTGTCCCTGCCCATGGCAGGGGGTTGGACAAGATGATCCTGAAGGTCCCATCCCAAACCCAAGCCATTCCATGATTCTATGATTCTGAACTTTAAGCTGCTATTGCACAGCTTGCAGACCCAGTAAGGCATCATCCAAGTCTTCCCCAAACCACCCAAGACCTTTTTCTCCTCTAAGACACCTCAAAATTTGGGCACACAAGCTGGACAGGCACCACCATCACATGAGGACTGTGGTCTTAGTCAAGGAATGGCACATGCTGGTAAATCATAGAATCCCAGAAAGGTTTGGGTTGAAAGGGACCTTAAAGATCATCCCATTCCACCCCATGCCATGGGCAGGGACACCTTCCACTAGCCCAGGTTGCTCCAAGCCCCATACAACTGGCCTTGGACACTTCCAGGGATGGGGCAGCTACAGCTTCTCTGGGCAACCTGTGCCAGGGCCTCCCCACCCTCACAGGGAAGAATTTCTTCCTAATATCCAATGTAAACCACCCTCCTTCACTTTAAAGCCATTCCCCCTTGTCCTACCACAAATAATATGGGAATTTCAAGGGAAGGGAAAGAAAGACTAAGGAAAAAAGCATTCCTGGCTGTGTATGCCTCCATGCCAGGGCTCCTGAGCAAGCTGCTCATATGGGATTTTTGACAAAGCAGCCATTAATAGCAGGTTTGGGAGTTCCCTCATACCATATTTGAGTCTCTGACATCTCACACAGCAAAGAAATGGGTTAAACCAAAAATTTGGGTCACAACACCTCCAAATCTGCCTGGGTTTTTTCCACATGTAAGAAAATAAGGGAGGCACCTCCCTCCTCCACGCAGAAGCATCACAAGAAGATTCATTATAAATGGAAAAAAAAGCAACAAGTCTCAGCAATGAGCGGGACCAAAACCTCTCATGGAAGAAAAAAATGTTTTATTTTGCAGAAATAAGGACTATGGCAACAGCTTTGGGATTAAATCCTACAGCACGGCTGTCTCCTGCACTCCTTTACTCCATGTACCAGCTGATGGAGGAATCCTACAAGGGGAAAAAAAATACATGGCCAAGTTATTCAAGACTAGAATCACAATAAATGTGCACAGCAAGGGGAAGGAGGACAAATAAAGTCCTCAATAACCTCAAAAAATCGTATTTTTGCAACTCCTGGCTTTGCAGGGGGAGGAGGACAAGAACAAAACAAATGCTACACAATGAAGAGCATAAAACGTTTTGCAGTTATTTTCTGCTTTTATTTAGGGAAGAGATGACAGGGAGAGGGAAGAAATCACCACCTAACCCAGTACAAGCATTTATTTTAGAAAAAAAAAGGCAAATTTGCTAAAAGAATGTAACTATAGGTATTGCAGCCTGGTTTGACTTCATTCAAGGAGAGGCTGGAAAATATTTTCTGGATTTGGCTTGGAGCATCCCAGCAGATGAGCAGCCAACACACCTCAAGTGCCCTTGGGAGAGTTTTTCCCCACAGCTCTGCATCCCAGCAAAAAAAAAACATTAAAAACCACCTACTGATACACCAGTTCTTCTTATTTTTTGTACCTATCTTCAGAATATATTTAAAAAAGCAACTGATCACCAATGCAATCTTCGCTTTTTTAACGGAGCTGCACATAAAACAGGCATGAAAAAAAAATCCATCCTGCCCCTTTTTTTTTTTTTTAAGTTACATGCTATTTTTTTCACCATCAGAAACACTGCAAAGCAGGGACGTGCCCATGCATTGCAACAAAGAGATGGCACCTGCCTACTGAATTTCCTGACTAGTGACACTATGAAGAAAAAGGGTTTTAAATAGAAACCTCCCTGCAAGTGTTAAATCAGATTAATTTAACTCTTTTGCATTATTTTAATCTTCCATGCCACTGTTTGCAAGGCAAGTAGAAAAAAAAATAGGGAGTAGGATTCTTATCTCACCCATATTCCTTTGGAAATAAAGTGCATTATTAAAAGCCACAAATAACCCTTCTGACAGCAAAAGACACACACTTCCAGCTCCTTTGGAGAAGGAAAAGAGCACAAATTTTCTAGGAAGCTTTCTGGGCACTCAACATCAAGTGATGGGCACAAGCTTCCCTCCAGCCTTGCAAATCTTAACACCAAAGTAAGTTTGTGGCCACAGTTTGTACTTGTACGTGTCAAAAAGTCTGCTGCAAAATAAAATGCAGTTGGAAAGGTTGGTGATGACACTGTAGGACAAGTTGCAGGATTTCCTCCCACCCCAAGAACCACCACAGAGGCACATCCCAATACTTGAGTTGTGAGTTAAGCTCATGTTTAAGGAGCTGGGGTATATTTAGACCGAATGGATCATGCTGTAGGCAAATGCACACGTTCTAACATCAGAGAATGGTTTGGGTGGGAAGGGACCTCCTAGATCATCCAGTTCCAACCCACTGCCATGGGCAAAGACACTTTCTACTAGACCAGGTTGCCCCAAGCCCTGTCCAATCTGGCCTTGGACACTTCCAGGGATGGGGCAGCCACAGCTTCTCTGGGCAACCTGTGCCAGGGCCTCCCCACCCTCACAGGGAAGAATTTTTTTCTAATATTGAATCTAAATCTACCCTCCTTCAGCTTGAAGCCATTCCCCCTTGCCATATCACTTCAGGTCCTTGTCCAAAGTCCCTCTCCAGTTCTCTTGGAGCCCCTTTAGGTACTGGAAGGGGTTCTAAGGTCTACCTGGAGCCTTCTCTTGTCCAGTCTGAACACCCCCAGCTCTCCCATCCAGAGCAGAGGTTCTCCAGCCCTCTGATCATGTTTGTGGCCTCCTCTGGACTTGCTCCAACAGCTCCATGTCCTTCCTGTGCTGGGGACCCCAGAGCTGGATGCAGTGCTCCGGGCGGGTCTCACCAGACCAGAGCAGGGGGGCCAGAATCCTCTCCCTCTCCTGCTGCCCACACAGCTTTGGATGCAGCCCAGGACACAGCTGGTTTCTGGGTTGTGAGGGCACGTTGTCAGCTCATGTCCAGCCTCTCATCCACCAGCACCACCAAGTCCTTCTGGGCAGGGCTGCTCTCGATCTGTTCATCCCCCAACCTGGATTGACACCACGGGTGGAAACACATGACCAACCATGTCCTGGGTGGAAGGACTGAGTCAGTCAGTCAGTCATCCATCCATCCATCCATCCATCCAGTCTCACAGGGATCAGACACAGACACACAAGTCCCTTCCAGAGCAGCCTTTGCCCTGATGACAACTCCAACCCTATATAAAACACCTTTAGAGGCTCCTCCTGCCCACCCAGAACCCTCTGGTGTCATGGATTCCCTCACTCTCCTGCAGCACCAGCAACTCTCAGAAGGCCCATTAAAATCCACCAACCCACCTCGCTTCCCAAGCCAGCTGAAGTGTGGGAAGGAGGATAACAAAGATGGGAAAAGTAAATTAGACTTTTTTCAACAGTTCATTCCATTTCCATCGAGCAGAATGTGTTCGTGGCACAGGCAGGGAATCGAAAACATTATTTTTATCTTGATATTATTTACCCTTTCACACTTGCTATTTAAAAATCCCTGAAATCTCTGAAGAACCAACAATTCAAAATACCATTTGATATATATATTTATAAGCAAGGGGAAGCACGGATTCATTCATTTTAAGCTTGACTCCTTCTTTCTTTTTTAATTAGATTTGAAGTGCTCTAATATCAATGTGCAGATTTCTCAAGACACAGAAGTATTTCTCCTCCTCTCCAAGTAAAGATTCTCCAGGTCCAGAGAAGACTTGGAGACCTGGTCACACCTATGAGGTGCATAAGGGGGAGTAAATGATGAGAGGTTAAAAATATTTTTAATTAAAAAATAAATAAATCAAGAGAGTTGTGAGAAAAGGAATGACATTTCCTGCACAAGAGAGGATGGGAATAAAGGACTTTAATATTGAAATCTCTGTTCTAGTTTCTGTAGGAATCTCAGCTAAATAATGTGCAATCATAGAATCATGGAATGGTTTGAGTTGGAAGGGACCTTCAAGATCATTTAGTTCCAACCCCCAGCCATGGACAGGGACACCTTCCACTAGCCCAGGTTGCTCCAAGCCCTGTCCAGCTGGCCTTGGACACTTCCAGGGATGGGGCAGCCACAGCTTCTCTGGGCAACCTGTGCCAGGGTTTCACCACCAAGTCAAGTCAGGAGGAAACAGGGATGGAGATCCAGATCAGAAGCCTGGATGGAAGCAGGACATGTGGCTGCACTGCTCAGCCTCTCCCATGTCCATCAAAGCCTCATCAGTGGTGGTTGGGCTAAGTCTTAATTGCATTAATAAACACAAACAAATCAGCAAGGTGGGAGGCTCTGGAGAGAGCAAGAGGGGTTATTTATTGCTTGGCTGCTCACTGGAAAGTGGGAATTAGCACATTTAGCACCCTGGAAAAAGTCCAGAGACCAACTTGGAGATGAGATGGAAAAGGATGTTGTAGCTGGCGAAGACGGTGGTGCAGGAATGAATCAAGGAGTCAGACAGCACCTGCCCTGAGTCAGTGGGGATTTAAAGACCTGAACCACCTGTCTCCATACCATGGAGAGGGAACTTTCACAAGGGCATGGAGTGGTAGGACAAGGGGGAATGATCTTAAGCTGAAAGAGGGTACATTTACATTAGATGTTAGGAAAAAATTCTTCCCTGTGAGGGTAGAGAGGCCCTGGCACAAGTTGCCCAGAGAAGCTGTGGCTGCCCTACTCCTGGAAGTGTTCCAGGCCAGGCTGGACAGGGCTTGGAGCAACTTGATCTAGTGGAAGGTGTCCCTGCCCATGGCATGAGGTTGGAACTGGATGATCTTGAAGGTCCCTTTCAACCCAAGCCATTCTGTGATTCCATGATTAGTACCCTAGAAGAACTCTAGAATCTCAACCTGGAGTTGAGATGAGTTGGAAAACGACGTCACAGCTGGTGAAGATGGTGGGGCAGGAAGGTACTGAGGGGTCAGAGAGCAGCTGGCCCAAATCATCGTGATTTAAAGACCTGTATTGGCACCTTGACCACAACAACACAGAGACCACCAAGGCAGGATGAGACACTGAATGTTCACAGCCCCACTGCAAAGGGAAATACCAGCCTGGAAAAGGGGATAAATGCTGGATAAAATATAAACCTTATTGCTACAGAATAAAAAAAAAAAAATGGAGTGAGAGGAACCTCCATATTTTAGTCAATCCTTCCCAGCCCACACCACAGAGCCAGTAAAAATTCAGGATTCAGCAGGAGGAAGCACAAAGCAACCCTTGAGGCCACCACCCCACGCTCGCCTTATCCCGGGGTTTACAAACAAACAACCGCTTGTTTCCACAGCACTTCCAGACATGAGGATCCACCTCGAGCTCCAAATGTCACAGAAAACTCCAAATGCAAAAAAGTAGAGGCTTTGCAGCACATTTTCACTGTGCTGGTGGCAGAATGAAACGTGCTTTTAGGTTTCCCAAACCCTCTGCTTTTTGATTTGCACACAAAGGCACCGAGTTCTGTGGGAACAGGAGGTTTTCCCTGGAAAAGTCCACCCTGGTGCCAGATGCCGGAGGTTAATTGTACCACGCAGCTCAGGGGAGCTTTTATGAAAAGCTTCCAACCACAAACAGTTTTTAAAGTACAAAAGCAACCAAAAAAAAGTTTCTGCAGTCGAGGACCGCTGCAGAAAGCGGTGCTTTGTACTTTTAAAAGTGGTTTTACTTCCTCTCCTTGTACTTCCACATCCATCCCACTGCTTCAAACTTCCTGACTCAGCCTGGAAGCGGGAAAAAATAGTAAATAAACATCATTATACCCTCTGTTAGGTTCAAACTCAGCCTGTGAGGTTACAACACAGTCACAGAACAGTTCCCAACGTTGTCGTAGTGCTGGAGGTTGATAAATCAGGGTTTCACTGTGTGGAACAAGTGTGAACCAAGTGGTAAAGTGGGTGCAGAGACATCCCACCTTCACCTGGTCACCGGTGACATGGGACACAGCCATGGGACACAGCACCCTTGGTATGTGTGTCCCTCCCTGCTCACAGCCCTGGACAAGGCCAGCCCTGCCCCCAGATTACTGTCACACACACAGCCTTGGGCAAGGGTAGACACAGTCCCTGATTGCCACACACACACACCCTGTGTCCCCATGTCACACACTCCCTGTGCCAGCCCTGTCCCCATGTCACCATGTCACACACACACATACACACACACACACACCCTGTGCCAGCCCTGTCCCCAGGTCACACACTTACACCAACTGCCAGCCCAGCCCTGGCCCCATGTCCCCAGGTCACACACAACACACGCACCCTGTGCCAGTCCTGTCCCATTGTCACAAAGTTACACCCAGTGCCAGGCCAGCCCTGTCCCACTGTCGCACAGAAACACAGTGCCAGCCCTGTCCCCCATGTCACACACACAGTGCCAGTTAAGCCCTGTCCCCAAGTCCCCATGGCACACACCTGTCCCTGTACCAGACTCAACCTGTGCCAGCCTTGTCCCCATGTCATACACACCTCCAGTGCCAGCCCAGTCCTGTCCCATGCCCCCAGGTCACACACACACACACCTGTCCCCATGTCACACCCCTCAGTGCCAGCTCAGCCCTGTGCCCATGCCCCCAGGTCACACACACACCTGCCCCCATGTTCCCATGTCACACTCACCCCTCTCATGCACACTCCTGTCCCCGTGCCACACGTACACCTGTCCCCATGTCACACCCCCTGTGCCAGCCCAGCCCTGTCTTTACAGAGAGGGTTATCAGGCATTGGAACGGCCTACCCAGAGAAGTGGTGGATTCACCATCCCTGGAGGTTTTTAAAAAGAGATTGGACGTGGCCCTTAGTGCCATGATATAGTAATTGGAGTTGGATCAGGGGTTGGACTTGATGATCTTGGAGGTCTTTTCCAACCCAATCTATTCTATGATTCTATGATTCTATGATTCTATGTCCCCAAGTCCCCAGGTCACACACAAACCTGTCTCCGTCTCACACAGCCCTTGTGCCAATGCTGTCCCCATGTCTCCATGTCACACCCCCGCGGTGCCAGCCCAGCCCTGCCCCAATGTCCCCAGGTCACACACACACACACACACACACCCCTGTCCCCGTGCCACACGCACACCTGTCCCCATGTCACACCCCCTGTGCCAGGCCAACCCTGTTCCCAAGTCCCCAGGTCACACACAAACCTGTGTCCATGTCGCACACTCGCTGTGCTAGCCCTGTCCCCGTGTCACACCGCCCCTGTGCCAGCTCAGCCTTGTCTGTCTGTCTGTCTGTCTGTCTGTCTGTCTGTCTGTCTGTCTGTCCTCGCGCCCCGTGTCCCTCCGGCCGGCCCGGCGCGCGCCCCTCACCTGCCGCCGCGCGCCCGTCACCGCCGGCACCCAAACATCACGTGACCGCCGCGGCCCCGCCCTCCCCATACCACGTGACCGCCCCTCTCCCCCCCTCTTGTAGTCCTCATCCAACGGTACCGCCGCCGCCTGCCGCCACTGTGGACTACAGCTCCCAGGGTGCATCGCGGCGCCGTGTCCCTCCCCTTCACCCGGCCACCAATGGGAGGAGGGAACGGCCCAGATGGGCACCGCCCACGCTCAACACCTCCCGCCTCAGGGCGCGGCCGCGGCAGCGCCTGCGGAGGCGCTCCAGAGGGGTGGTGTTTGTTTCCACCTTCCTCGTCGTCACGGTCCTCCTCCCTTCCCAACCCTACGTGGGGAACCCCCAGGAGCAACTGAGGGAGCTGGGAGGCTTTAGTGTGCAGAAAGGAGGCTCGGGGGGACCTTATCACTGTATAACTCCCTGACAGGAGGGGGTAGCTAGATGGGGGTCGGGCTCTGCTCCCAAATAACAAGAGATAGGACGAGAGGAACCGGCCTCAGGTTGCACCAGCGGAGGTTTAGATTGGATATTAGGAATAATTTCTTTACTGTGAGAGTGGTCAAGCATTGGAACAGGCTGCCCAGGGCAGCGGTGGGATCCCCATCCCTGGAAACGCTTAAAAAAAGTGTGGATGTGGAACTTGGGGGCAGGATGTGGTGGTGAAATCCCCATCCCTGAAATTGCTCAGATAACTTGTGGATTTGGGACTTAGGGACAGGGTTTAATGGTGAACTTGCAGTTCTTGGTTAATGGCTGGACTCAATGATCTCTTTTCTAGCCTTAATTTATGATTTTCTCGCAGGTCTGTGCCCTCCTTTGTAGCCACACAGTGGCCCAGCATACCACACACAGAAATAAATAAAATAAAACCCACTGACTCTCTGCCACTAAAGCCACTAATTCTCTTTGAAACACCACAAACTGCAGACTGAGACTGGAGATTCACCAAAAAAAAAAGTGCTTTGATGCAGCAGTCCAGGATACAACTGTACCTGGGAGGGGTTTGCTTTTTTTTTGCGAAATGACAGCAGCTTTTACGTGGTGGTTGGCTTCACAAAAGGAGTTATAAAGAGGATTTTCTTGATAGAGCCTTTAACCAACAATTCATTTTAACAAGGACTTGGCAACCCAGCTGCCTATTCAGAAATGTAGTTCTGCACCAATGGCCCTGCTAAAAAAAGCTTTAAAAGGGCTGAGGGGCCACCTGAGCCTCCATAAACTTCAGGGTTTTACAGCACTGAACTGCTATCGGAGCAGTTTCCTCGATCTTTTGCTGCATTGATAATCATTTATTTCTGTGGACTCTGAAGAAAATCCCTTAGGAGAAAGGACATAAAAACATACTGATAATGGAATACAGCTGTCTGCTTGTTGTCTGCAAAATCTTCAGCTGCATGTACAACACACTGTGTCTTGCTGGGTGGTTTGGTTTTTTTTTTTGTGGAGAAGGAAGAGCGGGCTAATCCTGCAAGAATCACAGATTACACTTCAAAAACCATTGTGAAAAATTAGCAATAATTTTCGGTACAAATCATATTTACCATCAGCACGAGCCTCATGGAAGTAAATAAGAAAAGAAATATATAAACACGTGTCAATATAAAACAGGCAAAGTGTTGCAAGGGGCAGCAACCATAAAAATTACAGTGAGATAAAACTCATGTGGCTGCTTCGGTTTGCAGGCTGCATCTTGCTGGTTTTGCATTTTGGAGCTGAAGAAATACTGCTTAATCAATAAGTGTATTATTCACACAATAATAATGTTTCATGTTCTCCTGGGACATTTTTCTTCCGAGGAATTTGAGCTTTTCCAAACCTTCCTATTCCATGCAGCAGGGCTGGTCCTTGTTCTTACCAGCTGCTTATTGATCTGTTACAGCTTTTAGAGGGAGCAAGGATGGGGTTTTGGCACGGGGTGGAATTCAGGTCTTTTATATCGTGCGTCATCGAGATGTTGCTTTCTCTGAATTTAAGGGAAAAATGCCAAATAATTAAAAGCTTTGTTCCATCTCGTAGCAGTAACATCTATAAATCTGATAAATATCCAGCCAGCTGTATGGGGACCAAAAGCCCCAAGGGCCAAAATTTTATTGAAACACTTCACTCTTCACGTTTGTAATCCTTCAAGGGGAGGAGGTGGCCCCTTTACCACGTGCTGTCTGACAATTCCAAGCAATTTCATCCCAGGGTGAGCGAAAGGCACGGAGGTCAGGCCTGTGTAGCTGGAGGAGTTTGGCAAAGGTGACTTGGGGGTGAAGTTGTCGGTGAGTTCCTGCTTTGGAAAACTGCCCTGATCCTTCTCCAAAGATGAAATGAAAGATCTCTCCCAGAATTTAAATGAACTCAGCAGTGGTGTTCACACCTCATCCCTGCTGGGATGATTATCCAGTTGGGCTCACTGTGTCTTCAGGGAATTTATTCTGCTGTTTGGAAGGAGTTTCCTTTTGGCTCACAGGTTTGTTTTGTGAATCATCTTAAATCATAACATTTTAATAGCTGTGCTATTAAAGTATTTTTAGAAAGGTTATCCTGTTGTTCTCTCAGTTACTTTTTTCCTAAACTGTGTGTATTTGGCTTCACTGTAACAATTTGTGTGACACCTTATTATATACTTACAAATAACCCAGTGGGGTTTCATTCCTATTAAATACTGTGGGATTTTCCACAAAGCAGGAGAACACACACAAAAAAAATCATATGAAAAGTAAAGGGCTTTTTTAATTTATTTTTTTTTATGTTTTTAACATAATTTTAAAAATCAAAACTACAATTAACTTCTGTTTTGGATTGACTGGAAGCATTGATAGGTTCAGGAAAAGAGAGTTAATTAAATAGCATCTCACAAAGTGTCAGTGACTGCTTAATTCATCCCATTAGCACCCAGTTGCTCTGTCACTCCCAATATCCATGAAAACACAGCAACAAAACCATAAGGGAAGAACAAAGAGCATCTTATCTTTGGGATCACCTGAAGGAGAAAGCCTAAATATTTGTCTGGAGTATGTACAACTAAATTTCTCCATATTTTAAAAAGGTCTAGGAATTATTGATTTAGAATAGCTTTTCATCTCTGCTTAAGGAGCCTCCACTTAAAAAAATAAAATCAAACAAACACAAAAAAACTACCCAAAAAACCAACAAATCTTGTTTTCGGAAGTTTCTTTATTTACTCCAATTTCTTTCAGATCTCAATGAGAATTCCCCCCTTCCTTCTCATGTTCCTACCTCCTTTTGCTATTTTTCCCTGTTATTTTCAGTAATTGGTATTGGTTTTTTTCAACTGGGGTTGTAGCTTTCCTGAAGGGCGCTAGACAAAAAAAAAGTAGCTTTTTTTTTTTTTTTAACAGTGCTTAACTTTGCAATCCTGGATTAATTGGACAATCGCACAGTTGGAAGAGTGTTTTCTTCTTTGATAAAAATACTGTTTTCCTCTCAAACGCATTATACACCAAAGCAGTCAACTGCAAGGAGCACAGCAACAAATACAAGTTGGCCTGAATGCTTCACAAAAAACAAGGCTGATTCTTATTTCCTATTCCCAGACATCCATGCTGGTGACCTGAGATTCCCTGAAAACGGCACAGCTCGGAGGGCTCATCACAGCACATTCCTGTGTTGTTACCTGTGAGCAATTTAATAAAGAAGATATTATAGCAACAATAAAAGAAGGCTGGAAAAAAAGCCAGCTAATCCCCCAACAACCTTATTTCAGTCTATTTAAAGTCCAAGGGAGACTTGAATTCCAGGACTGAGCAAATTCTGGCGTAAAACAGATGTTTTCGTCAAGCGCTGCAGTGATAACTCTATGTGTCCTGAGCTGGTGAGTACCTGGCACGTCACAGGGAGGAATCACGAGCCATAAAGAAATCATTTTCAATACTTCGTGCCTTCCTGCATCAGTTACATCTGGATACATCTGCAAAAGCTGTGGATTTTAGTGGCATTAAACCTGGATTTCTCAAATCGCTGGATTTGACCCTGCCTTTTCTAGAAACGTCTTGTTGCATCTGAATTAGGAAAATAAAAGCCCCGAGCCAAGATAAAAAACTTCGTCTCCCAGGCAGTGATAAGTCAATCACCCCATCAATAAAGCGTGTCCAATGCTCTCAGTAATCCCAGCGATCAGCTTTGCTTATGGAAGCTGGAGATATTAAGCCGAGCTCGGAGCAGGGATGACAAGTGGCAGTCGAAAGCGATGTTGACAGAGCTAAAGGAGCCCACGCTGAGAGCAACAGATGTAACACAACAGCGAGGGAATGAGGCTAAACCAGGAAAACTTGGAGGTCGGAACAAATCCCTCATCCCACTTAACTCCATGACAAAACACCGCTGATCTTTTGCTCGGTTCAGTGATGGTGCACTTGGATAATCAGGAGGGAAAATTGGTGGATGCAGAGGAGCAGTGGTACAGGAGTTGTTGGAGTGAAGGATGGAAGGAGAGCAGCACAGAGACTGAACTGAGGAGATTCCAGCTCTGGAAGTCTCAGTGTCTTGTTCTTCCCTATGAGTTCTTCCCCAAGGCTGGGGTTGGATCAGCTTGGAGCAACCTGGTCTAGTGGGAGGTGTCCCTGCGCATGGCAAGGGGTTGGAAATGGATGATCATTAAGGTTCCTTCCAACCCAAACTGTTCTAGGACATCTAAAGGCATGAAAGTATCCAGAACATAATAGAAAATGTCCTTTTTCTGATGCACTTTTGAAAAAAGTGAGCCAGACAAGGATCCTCTGAACTATAAGTAGGTATATAGAAAAAAAATAATAGAATAAATAAAAAATAGAAAATAAGGAAAAGGTCTGGATTTGAAACATTTAATTCTGGTTTAGCTCATTGTCTAGTTTTAAGGCTGAATTCCCACTACAAGAATCAAGTCTCTACTTTGTTACTGTTATTAGAGCTGCAGTTACTGCCACTGATGAGGCAAAAATTGTCCTTTCTGCCTCTGCTCTCATTCAGTTAATAGGTTTTGTCCTGAATTACACATTTTACAAGGCAAAAGATTATTGTTTTCCACACATTTGTGCTGCGAGATGTGGCACTTAAGGACATTGTTTAGTGAGGGACTTGGCAGTGCTGGGTTTATGGTTGGGCTGGATGATCTTACAGGTCTTCTCCAACCTAAATGTTTCTGTGATTTTATGATTCTATACATCTCCCACAACACATTATCACTCTGTTCAATCTGCAAGTGCCACTGCAGAATCATTTTTGAATAATGACACTGGTCTGAGAAATGTGATAAAATCTCCCATTTCATAAAGAAAATTTTAAAAATGCACAAAGACAAATACCAAGTTTTGGGGATTCGTTGCCAAAAGCAAATGTACTTTTTTCCAGTGTTTATGAGGACTGAGCTGAACTTCTGTCAAGGTTTCCATCCCCATTATAAGACAGTAAGAGAAAGTCCAAAAAACAAGAGCGAGAAAGTCCAAAAAACAAGGGCAAGAAAGATCCAAGGTCTAGACCATGTAATTTCAAACAAAGATGAGCTTGGTAGATCTAGAAAATTGAATATCTGGGGAAATGGGAATAACTTCTCAGATACATGAAGGCTTGCTGTAAAAAGAAATAGAAAAAAAGAAGCTCTTTTCCATGTCCGCTGAGGACAGGTCAAGAAGCCATTGGCTTAAATTGGCTTGGATTACTGGGAGAAGATTTAATTTAGATATGAAAAAGCACTATCCGGGATTGGGGATTGTAAAGCACTTGTACAAACTGTCTGGGAAGGCCTGGACTTTCAGTTGCTGGAAGTTTCCAAAACCAGATTGAATCACAAATCATCGGTGGAAACGTTTTGTGTGATGTTTCAGATGATGTGGGGAATGCACCAAATGATCTCCTGAAACCTCTCCCAAGGCTCCATATTCTGTGATTTCGACAGTGTCAGTGGGAAGGGTTGGATTGATTAAACTTCTAAGGAATTCAAATCTATTATTCTGTTTTAAAATAAGCTTTTTTTAAATCAGTGTTGTTTCAGACCCAGGTGCCCATCTCCTCCTCCCACCACCATAAATGGATGCCAAAAAAGCACGAGGGAGACTCTTATGACCACTCCAACTATTTCCAGCTCAGGGATTTCCTGTCCCTATTGTGGTCCTTGCTGATTCCTTCTCCCAGTTCTCCACCCAGATGTAAACCCATAAAAATGTCATTTATATTTTTCATGTCTGACACCTGCTGCATGATGAACTTTCTTCTTTGTTTGATTTTGAATCCCATTACCTTCATTTGAAGACATTAATCCTTGCACTAGAAGAAACCAAATTGTTACTCCCACCCACTTCTTCCTGCCTTTAAAGATTATTTGTATCAGTCAGGACCAGATAAGAGGATAATCTTATCCCAAGGCTGCTTATTTCCTTTAAATACCTTTTGTTAAACCTTTTTTTTTGAAATCCCCAAACATTTTATTTCCTGGGTTATTGATACCCTAAAGCCTGTTAACCCATTAAAAAAAACCCAAGAGTTCTGTAAGGTGCAATTAACCAGAAGTGAAATATTTTTTGCTTTCCTTCATCAAAGTTTCAACTAATTTGTCTGGTTCAGATGTCAGGTTTATAAGTGTGCAGTTCCCTGGATCTCTCCTGGATCCTCTCCAGTCTTCACATACCAGGGAAGCTTTAAGTGAAACTTTGCACATTGTTGTTAATAATTCAGATATTTAATTTTTTATTTGCTCTAGAACTCTTGGGTAAGTATATCCACCCCTGCTGCTTTGTCTGTGTTTATTCTGTCTTTTTAATCTGTTCTTTTATATTTTTTTTTCAGGCAGGCTCTTTTCTGATTCCTCTCCTCAAAGAGAACCTAGGATGTTTATCAGTCCTATTTCTTTTGTATTTCTTTTTATTTCTAATAGCAGCATTTACCCTCCTGTTCAACCATTCTGGCTTAATTTTTTCTCCAAGATAAAACCAGCAGTGGCTTGTTTCCTCCTCAACACTCTGACAGGGCTGTCAACACCTGTAAGGATTTAATTCCTCTACCTTCCCTTTTTAACTTCCTTTTTTTTAAGAACTTATTTCTGCCCAGTGCTGCTGCTGAATTTGGACAGAGCTTTGGTGGGCTGCTCAGCCCCTGTTGCTCCCACTGGGATGTTGATCCAAGGTACCTCGTGGAATTTGCTGCAGGATGTTGAATTTATGATGAGGTTTAAAACAAGATTTTTATAGCAACTAAGGGTTACGTGTCTTCTTCTGGGGTCAGTCACCAGCTGCTGCTTCAGGCTCAGATGTGGCCTTTGCTCAGTCTCCATGGAGGTAACTGGAGTCCCCAAAAACACTTATATTGGTTGACAAGATGCTCAGCACGACCCAACAATGAGCACTGGCAGCTCAGAAACCAACCCTGTCCTGTGCTCATCCCCAGCAGGGTGGGCAGCATTGGAGGGAAGGGATTGTCCCCCTCTGCTCTGCTCTGGTGAGATCCCATCTGAAAAGCTGCATCTGGCTCTGGGGACCCTGACATAAGAAGGATGTGGAGCTGTTGGAGTGTGTCCAGAGGACCACAAGATAAGAAGGAAATTAAGCTCTTAGGAAGCATCCAAAGGAGGACAACAAAGATGGTGAAGGGCCTTGAGAGGAAGCCATGTGAGGACACTGAGGGCACTTGGTGTGTTCCACTGGAGAAAACTGAGGGGAGACCTCATTGCAGTTACAACTTCCTCAGAAGGGGAAGAGCAGGAGTAGGCCCTGATCTCTGCTCTGCGGGGACCAGTGACAGGACCTGAGGGAATGTCCTGAAGTTGTGTCAGGGGAGGGTTAGGCTGGATATTGGGAAAAGGTTCTTCCCCCGGAGGGTGGTTGGGCACTGAACAGGCTCCCCAGGACAGTGGGCACAGCACCAAGGCTGACAGAGCTCAAGAAGCATTTGGATGATGCTCTCAGGCACATGGTGTGACTCTTGGGGATGGTCCTGTGCAGGGTTAAGGGTTGGACTCGATCCTGATGGGTCCTTTCCAACTCAGCATATTCTGTGATTCTATGAAGATACTCCGAAGGCTGGAGCACTTCTGCTACAAAGAGATGTTGAGAGAGTTGGGGTTGTTCAGCCTGGAGAAGAGAAGGCTCCTGGGAGACATTAGAGCTCCTTCCAGCACCTAAATGGAGCCTATGAGAAAGACTTTTTAGCAGGGCCTATTCTTATAGAACAAGGAGTATGGAATATTGCTTTTAAATTAAAGAGGGGAGAAGTAGATCAGATGTAAGGGAGAGATCTTTACTGTGAGACTGGTGAAGCACTGGACCAGGTTTCCCAGAGAAGCTGTGGCTGCCCCATCCCTGGGAGTGTTCAAAGCCAGGTTGGATGGGGCTTGGAACATCCTGGTCTAGTGGAAGGTGTCCCTGCCCAGGGTAGAGGGTTTGGAATAAGATGATCTTGAAGGTCCCTTCCAATCCAAACCATTCTATGATTCTATGTCTTGTCTTTCCTACCTCTCTTTATTTTATTGTTGTTTCTTGGAGTTTCAGTTCACAGAGATTGTTGTTGACGTGTTTTGTTCTCTGCTTCCAGCATGTGGATTATTTGATATAGTGTCCCTTTGGCTGTTTTCCCTCCACCAGGGTTTTGAAATATGTATTTCCACCTCTTCATTCAGGCTCAAAAAGGCCAATTCCATCTTCTTTTTTTCTGAGGTTTCCAGTATTTACATAGTAAAATACCTACTGCCACTTCAGCTCCTATCTTGACAACCTTTTCAAATGTCAATCTTTTTGTTTTCCATTTTCTCCTTGATTATTTACTTCCCATGACCTATTCTTCATTGAGAGGCACCACATTTGTGTCTTCATCTGGAGAAATGTCATCCCAAACCATATGCTCTTGTGCACTGTTTGGCTCCCCACACTCCCCACTTTAAAAGCTCCCTCACAACCTCCTTGATTTTAAGTGACAGTGCCTCAGATGAACTCTGTCTCTCCTGTACTATCTTCTGATGCTCTACGTGTATCATATGAGCCTGAAAATATCTTTCATTCATCCTCTGTCTCTCCCCCACTCTCCCTGGACCTGCAGGAGATAAAGAAGCATTTCAGAGAACTTTACCATAGAGAACCTTCTCTTTGATGTCTTTTCCAGGAGCCTAAATTTTACCTCCACACACAGGACCTCCCTTGCCTGTGTCTCATTTGAGCTGTGACCACAAGCAGCTCATCAGCTGCTTCCTCGAATCTTCCATCCAACTTTACATGTTCTAACACAGTAAATGGTATCATCTTGTATTTCTTAATACCTTTAATAAGTGATAACTGCTTTCCTGATTGATCCTCCAAGCATCTTAATTTTGGTCTCCTCTTGCAAATGGTCTTAAAACCTTATTGATGAGGGTTTCTCCATGATTTCTCTGGAGGAAGTGGGGAAAAAAATATTGCACAGTAATGAAACAAAACCCTTTCAATATGATTTAAACTTTGTGATGACCTGGAAAGGAGACAAAGTGAGGGAGATTTAAGGATATCCCACTGCAAAGCCCAAGAGCATATGCCTTAATTAAATTTAGCAGCCTAAATCAAGTCCTCCCCTCCCATCCAAATGGCTGGCAGATAATCTGTGATCGGGGAAATATGCTTCCCTTCACCCTTATTTGTGTTTCTAAATTTCTCCTGAAATTTCTCAGTGTCATGACTGCAACAGCAACAGTGGGAGCCAGAAATGAGACAACAAGTTATCACACAGACTCACTTGAGGCACTTTGGTTAACAAGGTGCTCATAGGACAGGTTGTCAATACTGATTGGATCTCTTGTTACTTCTGGCACTCAAGATGAGACCCAAATTAAGAAATTTTAGCAATTGCATCCTGTTTCATGAGGAAGGTTGGGATGGTTACTCAGCAAAAGTGTTTGGAAAAAGGTTTCTTAGGTTTTCTTAGGCACCTGTGTCCATAAATGTCAATGCTTTTACTGTTATAATTATAGAATCATAGAATCATATCATGGTTTGGGTTGGAAGGGACATTAATGGTCATCTGATTCCAATTCCCCTCCCATGAGCAGGGATACCTCCCACTAGACCAAGTGGTTCAGAGCCCCATCCAGTCTGGTCTTGGACACCTCCGGGGAGGGGGAGTCCAGGGATAGGGAGTATGAAATGTTAGATATCTAACATTTTCTCCTGTGCATATTCAGATGTGCCACTCTCTCAGCAGAGCTTTCCTTCCCAATATTTGGGGAGATTCATGACACTTTCACTCTTCTCCAACACCCCAGTGAAGCTCATCTCAAAAGCATGTTCTGAGTGATCCCCAATGACACAGTCCTGACTGTCTGGTAATGCAAAATCTGTCCTTTTTGTGATATAACAGAGATTGTCTTATTCATGTAGGAAGTGGGTGGTTTGGACTCAAGTCTCTCAGACTGGGAGGTTTCCAAACTCCCATTCCCATGTCCTAGAAAAATGTGCTAATCACACAGCTGGGTTAAAGCTGCTTTCTATCCTTCTAGGCAAAGCTGTGCTTTTGTGTGGAAAAAGGGCCTTCAAGCCTCATGAAGCCAATGAAGGAACAGCCGAAAAAACAACATGACATGAAAGAGGGGATCCCAGACAACCTCTTGGGGAAAAGTGTTGAAAGGGTGTAAAACGGACTGCAGAGGACCTTCAAGGTTAAACAAAACACTCATGTTTAACACGGTAAAGAAGAGGGAGTTTACTTGAATGTCCCTAATCCTCATATGGAAGAGCTTTTTCCTAGAGGGTGTCCAGTGAAATAATAGAGGTGACCTCCCTCGATGGATGCCCTTTGTGAGGTTGTTGTGCCTCATCCTTGCTCTTGAATAGATTGCCTGGGGATTGGAAAATTACTTTACCTTTCTTCTTAAAAATGAGTTTTCACTAACAATTGTAGTGGGCTACAGCTGTATGTTTGAGAGGAGAGGTTTTATCACTATTCCTTTCAGGCTGACCATCCTTTTTCATAAAGGAAATAAATACTAAATGCAAATAGACCCTGCTCTCATTAGAGCAGCTTTGTTCTTCCTGTTATGTGAGAGATGAGCACAGGGCTGGGCAGTGTGTCTGTACTGGAGAGGACACACAGCAGCACTGAGAGCACTGAGACCTGGCCTTGCAACCCTGGCACATCACACCTGGATTTGGGCTGCAGTGCCTGGTCACCTTTACTGCCTCATCCCCAGCTTTGGTAAATTTACTTCCACAAAATATCCTATTCAGCCATTTTAAAGCTGTCACTGATGGCAGACCTCCAAGGAAGAGGCTGGATGATACAAAAGAGGCATCCACAAGGTAAACCTTCCTCTGCTTCAGGACTGAACAGATGTTCCAGTTTGTGGCCAGGAGGAAACTGCATTATAGGGAATCCCTCAATCCTGAATCTATTAAAATTCTCTTTATCTAAAGCAGTGTGTGCAGCAGGTCAGGGGAGGTGATTCTCTCCCTCTGCTCTGCTCTGGTGACACCCCACCTGGAGCACAGTATTGTGGTGGGTTGGCCCTGGCTGGACACTAAAGTCACTTTGTTATTCCCCTTTTTCAGCTTGAACAGAAGAGAGAAGATATAATGAAAGACTCAGGGGCTGAGATAAGGACAGGGAGAAATCACTCACCAATTACTGTCATGTGCAAAACAGACTCAACTTGGCAAAAATTAGCTGAATTTATTGCCAATCAAATCAGAGCAGGATTATGAGAAATAAAACCAAATCTTAAGAGCATTTTTCCCCTATCAACCCCTTCTCAGGTTTAGCCTTATTGGCTGTTATTTACTTACTTCCCACCAGCAGTGCAGGGGAACAGGGATTGGGGAAAGCAACACAGGCACAGGAAAGGTGTGGACCTGCTGGAGTGTCTAAGTTCAGAGGAGGGTCACTAAAATGCTCAGAGGACTGGAGTACCTCTCCTGTGAACACAGGATGAGAGAGTTGAAGTTGTTCAGCCTGGAGAAAAGAAGGTTCCAGCATGACCTTAGAGAACCTTCCAGTGCCTAAAGGGGCTACAAGAGAACTGGACAGGGGCTTTGTACAAAGGCATGGAGTGACAGGATAAGAGGAATGGCTTCACAGTGACAGAGGGCAAGTTTAGATCAGATATTTGGAAAGAATTCTTCCCTGTGAGAGTGGTGATGCCGTGGTACAGGTTACCCAGAGAAGCTGTGGCTGCCCCATCCCTGGAAGTGTTCAAGGTTGGTTTGGATGGGGCTTGGAGCAACCTCATCTGGTGGAAGGTGTCCCTGCCCATGGCAGGGGAGTTGAAACTGGAAGATCTTGAAGGTTCCTTCCAACCCAAACCATTCTGTGACTGTGATGATTCTATGATTATTCTATGATTATTCTAGACTTAGACAATTTAGGTATTTTCTAAAATGAGAGTGGTGAAACACTGAACAGGTTGCCCAGAGGGGTTGCAGATGCCCCATCCCTGGAAACATTCTGGGTCAGGCTGGACAGGGCTTTGAACAACTTGGCATGCTGGAAAGTGCTCCTGTTCATTGCAGGGTGGTTGGAGTAGATAACATTTAGTAGTCCCTTCCAACCCAAGCCATTCTCTGATTCTGTGATTCAATTACGCTGTAGCTCATTAAGACAATGTGTCCCAAAGTTTGATGCAGTTATTGGTGTTGATGTGCTGTTGAACAGAACCTCCACCAAGGATCAGAAGTGGCTGCACTGTAGTAGTGAACCAGCTCCACTCCAGTCCCAGTCCACAGTTAATGTGAAGTCAATGGAAGAACTTCTGGCAAGTCAATAAGCCTTGGATCAATTCCCTATGTCAGTTCCCAAAGTGCTTCTGAATAATGTGTCCTGAAGGCTTTATATATAATCGAAATTAGTGTTTTCATTTAGTTGCATATCATCAGAATAAAACTTTTTTTGGAAATTGTTTTACCTGATTATTTATCTGTTTGGAGATTGGAGCTGAAGTCTATTGATCAGCTTGATTAAAGAATGTGAAATCAGAGTGAGGCTGGTGCTCCAATTTTAATGAGTTAGTGTTTTCCTTTTATTTTTCTCAGGCAGATTTGATAAAATGAGATACAAATCTCCACACCTGCAGGCCATTGAGATAATACAGTGCTGGGGCAGAGGAATGGTGTGAGGATACCTGCACTCACCAGCCTGAGAAATGCAAAAAGGGAGGATGATTAACTTTGGAAAATGTTTTTCCATAGTCCAGCAACTTGAGATATTAGTGAATTGGTGCTTGAATGAACCAGACCTCTTGATCTTAAAGTGATATAATTTCAAACACAACAGAAGTAAATGTGGGCCAATTAATCCATTTATTTGAAGTATAGACTATCATAGAATCACAGAATATCCTGAGTTGGAAGGCACCCACAAGGATCATCAAGTCCTGCACTGGACACCCCAAAAAATCACACCATGTACCTGAGAGTGGCTTAAATGCCCCTGATTTAGTGTTCTGATGTGAATTATATCTGATCAGTGTGGGCTGCCACCAGAAGTGGAGCTGGTCCTGCTCCTTTCACTTCTCAGCTGATCCTGGCTGCAAATTCCTGTACCTTCCCACATTTGGAATCCCTGTGGGTCCCTTCCAACTTAATATATTCTATGATTCTACAATTTTATTTTAAACATTTCTATTAGAGTTTAGTGAAATATGAGAGGTAATATAACAGGAGAAGATCAAGGAGATGTGTCCTTTAGGCCAATAATTTCAAGGTTCAGTAAATCTCTGTCTCTTGGCAGTTGAAAAAATACCACCATAGGTGAGCAACCTGTGTTTTGCAAAGATGAGGTTCATTAGGCTTCTCAGAAATGGAAATGCTCCAGCTGAAATCACCTGAATAGAAAAGTGGGAATAAGTAGAGACTTTACAAAGGGAGAAAAGCTCAGTTCAGGAAAATGAATTTAGAGCTCAAAATTTTAGCAGGATCGTTGCTAAAAGTATATTCAAATTAACCCTCACAAAGAAAATTAAAATACAGAGCAAGGATTCTTCAGTACTTAAACATGAAAACAGGAAGAAAATGGTGAATAAGAAATACAGGGTAGACATTAAAGATAATGGAAATATGACCCTGCAGTCAAAGGTCTACTTGAGCTCAGTTTTCTGTAAGGACTCTGCTGTAGAACCTGCTAAGGAGAGCCAAGATGATTAATGGGAAGAGGACTGTGGACATGGAAATTTCTATTACCAAAGTGGAAACAAAACTCTCTAAACTAGTTTCATTTAACTGGGGAGAAGGGAGGAGATATGGAGCTGGATAATCAGCACTCTTGATATCTGAAAGAACTGGCTCAGGAAATCAGTGCTCCATCTCAAAGCTCTTTAATAAATGTATGAAGTTGGGGGTGGTTCCATCTGTGTGTCAAATAATAAATATAGTGACCATATATGAGTACAGGAAAACAACCACCCAACCCCAGAAATGTGCAAGCTTTAGAATAAATCTTCCCGAAAACAAAAATGAATGAATAATTAAAGAAAAGAAACGACCAAAGGAGGTGAAAATAAATCAAGATGGGAGAAAATACAGATTTATCAAAGGCTGTTTGTGTCTGATATCTTTTTTTAAAAAGGATAACCAATTCTTATGGATGAGAAAAATGCTTTAGACATAATCCACTTAGACTTCAATGAATATCAATATTGTGCCACATGGGATATTATTAACTGGAGAAAATGTGGATCATTTCCAAAATACTAATGTGGTAAGTAACTACTAAAGAGAAATGACCTGGGGTTCTGAAGAGAAGAGAACTTGTAGTTTGCAGGGCAGTTTTTAGTGGAGTTTCACAACGCTCTGTCTTAGGAGTAATCTTATTTAATGTTGCCATTGGTGACCCTGCCTTAAAAAATAGAGCTTTACTAATGACTTTTGTAGACAGCACACAGCTGGGAGGTAGAGGCAATTCAGGGGAGGATTGGTGTGTTAGTGAGGTGAATTGGATGGAGACATGAAAAATATGATGGGACAAAGAGTGAGGTTGGTGGGGAGGGGGATTAATAACGAGAGAATTGTCTCTAAAGCTGGAGCTTGGCAGTGGAAAATGAGGGACTAAAAAGGGCAGGTTGTGTTTGCTGATCATAGAGTGATACAGCCCTGGAAAAGCAAACATCTCAAGGATGACTTGGCTGAGGAGTTCTCAGGAGAGGCCTTTGGTGAGACTGAAGTGAGGCCTCTTACAAAACAGGGTGCAAAATCCTTGGCTCCCACACACAACAAATGTGACTTCAGGCTGGTGCTGTGAAGCTGATCCAGGACCAACCACCAATGGCATAGAGAGGTTACCAAACAGCAAACCTAGAAACCTGGGATAGAGAAAGCTGAGAAGGGATATATTCACTTAAATTCACTTTATTTATATATTTAATTTATTTATATATTTAATTATATTCACTTTAATATAAGTGAACTTGAGGAACAGAGTATTCTTAAAGAAGAGGGATAACAGTGATCACAGAACCATAGAATCTCAGAAAGGCTTGGGTTGGAAGCAATGTTAAAGATCACCTAGTTCCAGCCCCCATCCATGGGCAGGAATGACGCCCACTGGATCAGGATGCTCAGAGCACTTATGCAAGAATGAGGCAAGAGAGATGCAGGAATAAATTGTTATTTATTGGACATGGATGAATTTAGTCTGGAAAGTCTTAAGAATTAAGATGGAAGTGTCTGGGACAATGTCCTAATCCAAATAATGGGAACAAAAGTCCTTCCTTACAGGTAGATTTATGAGGTAGAAACTGAAAGATATCACTGGATGTGACTCCAGCCATGGTACAGAGTGGGTTTGGACTGCCCAGAAAGATTCTGGGTACACTGAGCTCAGCTGGGTCACCTTCAGTCCTGAGCTGGGATGTCTGCATGGTGCTGCATTTACAACTCTGTGTCTCTGGTAGGATCACAGAATCAAAAATATCCTGAGTTGGAAGAGACCTATAAGGATCATCGAGTCCAGCTCCTGGCCCTGCACAGGACACCCCAAAAATCACACCTGAGAGCATTGTCCAAACACTTCCTGAACTCTGGCAGGGTTGGGGCTTTCTCGTTGCTCTCTGTTGCATGGTACAAACCTGTCTTAGATGAGCCATGAATGAGACTTTGAGGTGCACTGTTGGTTCCAGGCATGAAATGTTCTACTGACCTTTAGGTAGAGGAGACAACTGTGAGGGTGAATGAGGTGGGCCATGCTATCAAGGCAACTCTTTTTCTATATGGAGAAACCTGGGAGCCCAGGGTGCTCCCTATTTTAGTTGGAACACTGCCATCAGATCAAAAATGAACAGGACTGAATTAAAGCAACTCAGAGGAGAACAACTTGGGGGTGCTGGTGGACGAGAACCCTGATCATGACCTGGCAATTTTTCACTTGCAGCCCAGAAAATCAACCGTGTCCTGGCTCCCAGGGTGGGCAGTGGGTGAGGGTGGGGATTCTTTTCCTCTCCTGTGTTCTCATGGGACGCCCTCTGGAGCACTGCATCCAGCTCTGGGGTCACCAGTCAGAAGGATGTGGATCTGTTGGAGCAAGTCCAAAGGAGACCACAAGGGCTGGAGCACCTCTTCCGTGAAGACAGGCTGAGGGAACTGCAGCTGTCTCAGCCTGGAGAAGCCTGGAGAAGAGAAGGATCCAGGGAGAACTTAGAGCATCCTTCAGTACCTAAAGGAACTACAGAAGAGTTTGAGAGAGACTTTGGACAAGGGCATGGACAGACGGGACAAGGGGTAATGACTTTAAACTGAAGGAGGGCAGATTTAGGGTTATGGAATAAGTTCTTCCCTGTAAGGGTGTTGAGGCCCTGGCACAGGTTGCTCAGAGAAGCTGTGGCTGCCTCATCCCTGGAATTGTTCAAGACAAGGCTGGATGGGGCTTGGAGCACCCTGGTCTAGTGGAAGGTCTCTGCCCCATGGCAGAGGGGCTTGAACTGGATGACCTTTAATGTCCCTTTCCACTCAAACCATTCTGTGATTCTATCCTTGATACCCAGACAAGGCCTATGCAAAGGAGGAGAAAAATCTCTTGTTTGTGCTCTGTATTTCTACCTGCTGGATTGAGACTAGACTTTACAGGCAACTGCAGCTGCAATCAAAGGACATTTCTGCAGCAAGAGGGAAGGACATGTCCTTATTGAGCTGTCCTTTCACAGCCTCTCTGAGTAAATGTTTCAGCAGAACGAGAAGTCTCTCAGTACAAGGCAGAGCTGCTGTATTTGCACAAAACGATTTCCACGCTCCCTCACACGATGTATCCAAAGGAAACATTCAGAACCAGTCAGGAGACCTTACTCAGCAGTCACATTGCACCTCCTTCTTGTAAAGGATAATTTACTCAGCCCCTTTCTCAGTTTACTGAGTGATTGAAATACAGTAGAAGGTTAAATGTCTCACCTACAACTGAATATAACCTTCTCATCTCCCTCCTGAAATTACAGAAATCCCCACCCTGATAAGGGGAAAATGATTTCTTTAAGGCACTGATACTTTGCTCAACAGTAAAATAATGAAAAATAACAAAAAATAACAGAGAATTTTATAAAAGAAACTTTTTTTTTTCTTTTAGACAATCTAAATTTATATCTCCTTGCACTGCAGTGTCTTATCCACATCAAATATCTATTCCACAGGATAAGAGCAACATGTTTGTCTCTGCTCTTGACAGCTCATCCCAGTCAAGGAGTCCTCCTTATGTGGAATTAGCTGTGAGAGAGGAAGGAGAAAGGCTTTCCCCCATGAAAGAGAACAAAGTATCACTTTTTGAATAATTTCAACAAACCCTCTGTTGTGTTACCAGGGGCATCTTGAGGGAAATTCTCTCTCCTGTGGCTGCTGCAAACTGGGAGCCACCAGGTCACTGTGACCTGATTGGAACAGTCAGTGGGGGAGTGAAGCGGGGGACTGACAACACAGGAATCCTGGGAAGACCTGAGAAAGGTTCGTGGAACAGTCAGAAAAGCCAGATATATTTTTAATATTGATTGTGAAAAAGAAAATACTAACGGGAAAAAATAATAAATGTAACTTCTTATTTAGATCTGAGTAACGTTTGTCAAAAACTTCCATTTGAGTGATAGTCAGTGATATTAAATTCTACCCATACTTGGGAAGTGTTAAATGAAAAGAGGGGATCCACTGAACAGTCAGACTGAAAAAAATGAGGAATATCAGTCCTTATTTGGAGAAAAAGGGATGTGGAGGAGAAAACTGTCACAACTCCCTTGTATTCCCATAGTGACAAGAGAGGACAGTCCTTGCCGGTATCCATGGTGTGTGTAAGGAAGGAATATTCCTGATGCAGAAAGGGCTGAGAGCTGCTATCAGAGAGTTTTAGTAGCTTAAAGGGAAAGATAGAAATTCAAAAATAGTTCAAAACCAGTCCCCACACCTATATTTGTTCTCATTTTGGTGAGTCAAGCAGAGAGATGGTCTTTGGAGGGAGAACTTGAAGAGCACAACTGTGTTCTCCCCTGGTTCACCTCCAAGGTGGCACCTGGTTGCCAGCCAAGAATTCCATGCAGAAGAGGAGCAATAAGAGCACAGGGTGGGGAGGGGATTCAAGACCAACAGAGGACTGAGATTTAATGAAGGAACAAAGAGATGTTGTGAAGGAAGGAGGGATTTTGCCATTCATGGAATCAGGCATAGCTCAAACATGGTGCTATGGTAGCAGAATTGAGACCAACACAAAACATACCTTTGGCCTTGCTAACTTTGAGCTGATCTTTGGAAGGCAGTGATGGATTCTTTAATTTAAATCATTAAAATAAAACCAAATCAAAACACCTTCTGAGAATGCATTCAGAGAAAGCTCTCTTGTTGTGCCAAGAGTAGCCTGAATGCCAGAGCTCTAAATAAGCAGTCTAAATATACAGGTTCATAAATCTTGTGTGTGAAATTAAAACAAGGGAAAGGACATTGATTTATTATATGTTTGTTGGAAAGCTTAAGACTTCGTCTTTCATTATAATAACAGTGTTGTCCCTGCTCCGTCAAGGGGCACAAGTGCTTGACTTCAATTGTGCTTTTCTTGTTTTTTGGTAATTAGAAGGTCAGCTGAAAGTGTTCCCACAACAGCAATCTTCTCAGCTCCACTTTTAGGTTGTTTCTAGATCCCCATTAACAGTTCACAGCCCAGTCCACGTTCCCCAGAAAGAAGCTGACCTTGAACTTGCAATCCAGCCCTTGTTTCAGGGAAAAGATTTTGTAGGAAATGCCATAAAAATCAGGAGAAACGTTTGAGAGTTCTGTGACATCACATAAGCTCTGCTTCTTATTACGGGTTAACCACAGAATGATGGAATGGTTTGGATTGGAAGGGACCTTCAAGATCATCTCATTGCAACCCCCTGCCATGGGCAGAGATACCTTCCACTATCCCAGGTTGCTCCAAGCCCCATCCAACCTTGTCTTGAACAGTTCCAGGGATGGGGCAGTCACAGCTTCTCTGGGTAACCTGTACCAGGACCTCACCACCCTCACAGGGAAGAATTTCCTAATAACTGTTGTAAAATTATCCTTTTTCAGTTTAAAGCAATACTAATTTTATACCAGATGCAGATATGCCCTGGTTTATTCTGATAACTCTGGTTTATTTTGATAACTCCTGAAAATGTGGGGTTCTTTTTTCCCCCTCTTTTGCTTTGTTTCTTTGTCCCCCATTTGTAGTGCCTCCAGGACCTCTAAACCTGGCTGTGCCTCTTGTGGAAAGAAGAGTGTGGGCACGAAGCCTTTTGCTTTTGATACAACTCAAAATCGTGGCCTGAAGGATTGAGCAAGGCTTGAAGGCACCAATAAGAGTGAGAAATAAGGAAATTAGGAGACTAAGAAACAGGAATGGAGGGGCAGATGGTGAGTGTCACTGAAGGTCAGACTTCCCTACTGGAATGTACTGATGAGCTCTGTGCTGTAACACAGCAGTGACTCTTGTGTAACACATCCTAATTTAACATAGTGGCTCGTGCACTGTGGAAAGGAGCCTTCATCTGTCCTCCATTTGGAGACCATGTGGCTACCAAGATTATCTTTGAGATATTCAGAGCCCTGACAAGTCAAGAAAGGCAGAAGTTGGCAAACTATCATCTAATGTTTTGAAAAGTAAGAAAGACCAGTTAATTCGCAGTTCTACCTTAGTCTCATCCTCTAAAGGGTTAGACCAGCTCCCTCCATGGCTGTGAATCACAGCCTTGCTGTCCTCTGCAGTGTCCTCTCTGAATTTGGGATGTGCATTTATTTTCCAACTCTGTCACTTTTCATGATCTTTAGCTCCCTAAAACTTTCATGATCCAGATGTTCCCTATTGGCTTAGGTGGCTGTGCTGGAAACCATCCTCACTTAGTTCTGCCTAATACCTGTGACCCAAGTCTGTGTCCAGTAACCAGAGGACGTAAATAGTGTCTACAGAGCATAGTTGAATTTAATTAAAATAATAACAATATCTCAGGCTTTGAAACACCACACCACCCTCCTGGTTCACTGCCTGCACACACAGCTCCACAGAACAACTCTTCCTTCTCTGATACCTGAGGGCTGAGTGGCTTTACTTGGATAATAGTACTCACTTCTCTCAACAACAGGAAATATTGTGTCAGTTTGGAGGAAATCAAAGAAAAATTATCTAGGGAAGGAATTTTCTTAATGAGGCTCAGTGTCAGCATCTGAGAAAAGCTTTAGGAGACTGTATTCGCTGCTCTAAGTAACATCACACTGGATTGATACCTTAAAACACCTGGCACACCTGATTTATTTTTACTTCCAGATGGCTGAAGAAAATCTTCATGCTATCCATGGTCAGGTGTTTCTGTCAAGTTGTTTTTCATTGGGTTTTTTTTTTCCTTTTTTTTTTTTTTCTGAAGGTAGGGACTGCATTTGAAAATCCCCCTTCTTAAACTCACCTCCCCTTACATAAACTGTTATAACACACAAAAGACACTGAGAACAAGGAGAAGGTTTAAGCCAGGAACCTGCAAAAGGCATTCAGGGCTTCAACCATCCGCTGGATGGTCATATCCTCCCCCTTTAAACCTCTAAGGCAACACTAAACAGGATGTTCTAGAAAGGTGCCTGTTTTGGAAAAAAAAAATTATTCTATTTTTATCTTCAACATTTTCTTTTATTCCCCCAAGGATTTCTTCTAAACCCAGATTGTTAAGAAGAAACTTTGTTTCCCTTCAATACAACTTGCCTGAACTCATTGTGAGACAACACTGCTCTGAGCACAGTGGCACTGAACATAGGTAGATACAGGTGTTTCTGACTTTGGCTGTGGCAAGATCATGTTGCAGTTGGCTTTTCCCTTTCAAAGTACCTCAAATGTGCAAGGCAACAACTTTTTCTCCCGTGGATTGTGGGCTGCCTCCTTGGTCTAGAAGCAGAAGTGCCAAATAACTCTGCTTTCCACCTAAAGTTTGCTGGTGCCAAGCAGGGAATCTTAAGCTTTTGATGCCATGAAGGCTGATATCCCCATCTCAGTGCAGCTTTGGACATGAGCATCAAAATGCTGAATAATTCCTTGCATTAATTGATCTGATGGCCCAGATGTTCCATTTCACATGAGACCCACCCCTGGGCAGCCCAAGACCTCAGGTCATTGCCTTAGTAAATCCTGTGAGTCCCTTAGCAAAGACCTTTCTCAAGGCCAAAAATCTCTACACAGGGGCCTTGAAGGACATAAGTGTGAGGAGGACCAAAATTGCCATCCCACTCATTGAGCATAGACCATCACAGGGGGCACTGGGTACTGTCTGTCCCTGGGCAGGGAAGTGTGTCCACCTCCCAAAGCTCTGCTTTGGTTCCTTACTGGAGAGAGGCAAAGAATTTCCCCAAGACTCTTGAGCTAAAGGGATGGGACAGCTTGATTTCTAGTGAATTTGGGGGTTCTTTTCTCCACAGTCTCATTACACTGTCCCTGCTCCCCAGGGAAGTGACCATGGCATCAGGTCTGCCAAAGTTCCAGAATTATTTGGACAACACTCTCAGGCACATGATGGGATTCTTGGGTTCATCCGTTCAGGAACAGGAGTTGGACTTGATGATCCTTTTGGGTCCCTTCCAACTCAGTTAGGCCAATGAGATGAAATGTTCTTCTCTTTCCTCAGAGGTTAAACCTCAGGATTCTCTGGAGGTCAGTATCCCTTTTTTCTTTCTTTCACTGCTTAATAGAAAGCCACAGAGTTCAGTGCTGTGATGAGTTTCAGCAGTGACAGCTCCTTCCCTGAGAAAAGGCACAGCACAAACACAGAGAGACCACAGGTACTGAAAAACCCCTGGAGAATAACAGTGAAAATGAGAAGAGGATGTGAACACAACATGTGAAGAAAAAGTGAAACAGTTGGATTTGTTTAGCCCAGAAAAGAGAGACCTGAAGGAAGCCAGGTGAGTGTTCCTCCAACAAAGCAGAGGGAGTGTGTGGAGATCAATAGTTCTGTGCCCTTGGTGACTAAAACAACATGAAACCTGTTCAACTTCCAACAAAGAAAACAAATTAAATGCCATAAAAGAAAATGAAGAGTGAATGTTGTCTGGAGAGGCTGTGAAAACTCCTTGGATGTTTACTAGAAGACCTGAGGCAAACAAGCTGCAGGAATCCTTGACTCTTCCTTGGCACAGGGGAAGGGGATGGGGCACAGGTTCACAATCTGGGAACAAACAATGTACCTGAGAAGGGGAGAAGCAACAAAAAATTGCTTTCAGCCTTGTTGTTTCCCTCTACCCTTGTTCTTTGCTGCTTCTCTCCCCAAAATCCATATTTTTGAAGCTACATGAAGAAAAGCAAACACATACCAGCACCACCCTCCTTTCTTTGAGTCAGTGGAGACAGCAAGTCGAGCACAAAATAATTTCCAAGGGAATTTGTGAAGGAGAGTGAAGCAGAGAGGTTACTCATCTCTTCTAGAAAAGAAGGATAGCTCAATATTAAAAAGTCTGAAAGCTTTGGGAGTTGATGACCTTTAGGCCCGTTGCATCTCTTGGAAATCCACTTCTAAATAAACATTCCTGGCTGATGTGTGCTCCAATAAAAACAGCATATTGCAGTCATTTACTGGTTGGGGCAGAGTCTTGTCAGCTCATTCACAGCACATTTACTGCCAAATCATTCCTTTAATCATAGAACCAGGAATGTTACACGCATTGAACAAATCTCCCTCATTAATATGAACGGGTTCCCACCTCAGCCTGTGGGACTTCAGCTGCTATTTTGGGTGGAGGTCTTGTCACCTCCTGTGTGTGTGAGTCAGAGCTGGCATGTCCAGGGGCAAAACTACAACCTTGGACTCTAATAATGCTGGTTGCCCACTTCTGAAGGAACCTTTAGTATCTCTGCCCTGGGGCATAAATACATGTGCTTCATTTTTACTGAGTGCAATGAATGGTAATTTTTATTCCTAGAAGTCTTATGGAAATAATTAAGTCCCACTCTTGACCCTTTGTGATTGCCAAAGACTAGGGACAGTAAAATAAGTAAAATAAGAGGTATGACTGCAAGTGTCCCTTGTACCCATCATCCTCAGCCTGCTGAGGGACATCAAACTGTTGGAGTGAGTCCAGAGGAGGCCACCAAGTTCATTAGAGGGATGGAGCACCTCTCCTGTTGGGAAAGGCTGAGACAACTGGGATTGTTTAGCCTGGAGAAGAGGAAACTTCAGGGTGATATTGATTGTGGCCTTCCAGTACCTGAAGGAGTTACAAGAAAGATGGAGAGGGAGCATTTACAAGAGCCAGGAGTGACAGGGCAAGGGCATGACTTCAAAATGAGAGTAAGTTTAGATTGGATATTTGGAAAAACTTCCTCCCTGTGAGGGTGATGAGGCCCTGGCACAGGTTGCCTGGAGAAACTGTGGCTGCCCCATCCCTGGAAGTGTCCAAGTCCAGGCTGGATAGGGCTCTGAGCGACCTCGTCTAGTGGAAGGTGTCCCTGCCCATGGCAGCGGGTTGGAAACAGGTGATCTTCAAAGTCCCTTCCAACCCAAACCATTCTATGATTGTCACACCTCAGGTCTTTCTATCAGCTTTTGTAAGGGGAAAAGCAATCAAGTTGCTGTTAATATGTAAAAAAGTATTGGGTGAGGCCTAAGGGCTTTTATCTGTGTGAACCATGGGCTGTGTTTCAACGATGCACATAAACAGAGGTTTTTCTGAATCTGGGCCCTTGCAGATATTTGCAACCAGCAAAGCCAGAGCAGAAATTCCCACTGGCTTCCAGAGACAGAAGCTGCAGATGCAATATGCTCTTTTTTTTTTTCCTGGGAGACACTGTCTGCACTCGAAAATTAAATATACTTGGAAAATTTCCTGGGCAATAAGGGTAACTGGCACATCCTGGGCTGCCTCCGTGCGAGGAACTTGTTTGGATGCAAACTGCCAGATGGGCAGGAACCTTGGAACACACTGAGGCCGGAGTTGTGCCTGGGAGAGGGTTGGAGAGCCTCACTGGCACACACCAAAGGCATGCCAAGGACCTCTCCAACCTTTTGCTAATAATATTGATGGATCATGTTCTGCTGCCTGAGGACATTCCCAGACAGTTCAATATACTGCTACACAGCCATCCAAAAATGCTGTCCCAAACTCATCTTCATCCTCATAACACCAGCAATAAGAAAAGTGTTTCCTGCCAGCACGTACCATTTCCTGACAATTCAATCACCACCATCCTCATTTTGGGGGGCTTTTTTTAACAGTCCCTCTGTCCTCTGAGGTCACCAAATAAAAGGCCAGTCGCTTGTTTCATAGAATCACAGAATCCTAGTATGGCTTGGGTTGAAAAGGACCTTAAAGTTCATCCATTTCCAATGCATCTGCCATAGAAATTTCATGTTTAAACTGTTCAGGAAAACTCAATCAAGGAAAAAAAACAAGAATTTGGAAGTTGTAGTGGTCAAATTTGATATAAAGCAAAGGACTCCTCAGTATATGGTTATCCCACTGTGCCACTGGCCTTGCCTCATGTTGTAATAAGTGTTATCACACCATTCAGTCACTTTTGACCCTCCAGTCTAGGTTGCCATTTTCCTTGTGAGTTGATTAGTTGGCTGGAAATTCTGAGGAAATTGAACTTACATTTGAAATTCCCTTTTCCTGTATTTTTTTTTTTTTATAGAAGATGATAATCCCTTAGAGGTTTCTAGAACATTTTCATTCTAGAGAGCAGAGATAGCAGTGATGTAAATCTCTGTAATTCAATGGTAAAATGATGTCATTTGGGAAAAAAACCCAGTGGAACACATATCTTCATCTTTCTAACTCACATTGTTGCTGTACCTGTGCAGTATTTCCTGATCTTAAATTTTATAATCAAGTCAATTCTGTCCAGTACAAGATATTTCAGGACCTGACAATATTTTATTTCTCATCATAATTATTTCTTACATGGAAATCAGCTTTATCTGAGGTGTGATTACACATTTCCACTAGACTCGATGTCTTCCACATTAAACCTCACATTGCCCTGCTTGGACTCCCTCAGAGTCACTTCAAAGACTGTGGAAATCTTGACCCAGGAAAGATCTGTCTAAATCCAGGTGCTACCACCACAACATCAACCTGTTAGACCTCTCTTATCCAAAGTGAGGAATTTCCATTCAAATTTGAGATCCGGGAAGACACAGAATGGGACATTCAACCCCCAACCACAAGAAGTCAGGCCTTCCTCTTCCTCTTTCTCACTATAAATGAGAGAACTGTGGCCTACATATCTGTTTTACATATTTTTTTTAAAATACTCTTTGCTACCTGAATACATTATCTATGGTTTTGAACACTTGCAGCTATGTTTCAAGGAGAACTGTACATTATCTGTACCTCCAACAGATAAGTTAAAATATAAAAGTATATATCCTTATTTTTCTAATGCACAGGTTAAAGTCCATACAAGAAAAAGAAAAGATATTTGCAGACTGAGAAATGTTTATATACATGCATATACTTAGTAAATTTTATTTAATTAAAATTAAAACAGAATTTCATTAAAGAGGCATTCAAATCAAACCTTTTAGGTTAGTCAGATGATCTTTGTACATGAGAGACATTAAAAACCCATAAATGAAAGGTTTTGTTACACGTATTCAGAACAAGAATAGTGTGTGTCAGTGGTGTATTTGCTTCTATTTCAGTTTGTTAAAGGGAATCATAGTTGGTATATGAGCTGGTTTGCTGACAGAGGGAGGAAAAAACTACGAAACCAAGCCAAACCACTCCACCTACAATATTAATTAACTCCAGTATGAAGAAGTCATTCAGTTTTTATCATTTTTTCAAAAATGTATTTATACACTGATTAGAAAAACAAGGACAAAACTACTGTTTATTAGCTCATTGGAGCCAGTCATACCATTAATATATTAAAAGTTTAGATGTCCTGTATTTTAAATGTTCACATTTTCCATCCTATTTGTGGATCAGATCCAAAACCCTCTAAGGATTCCCATTGATCACCCAGGCTTTTTTTATCAAAATGTTTCAAAGAGTCCTGATAAAATCCTGCCACTTGTGAGATTTGAAAGCAAATTATTACACACAAAAATCAGCTTCTATTGGGTAAAATAGGAACAAAAATAATGACTTTAATTTTAGGCTAAAGAGGCTTGAAAGTGCGACCTGAATTGATGCAAAAGCTGAAAAATAGAACTTGAAGAAGAACATTTGTTGATTTCTTTATCACAGGGTTTTAATCCTGTTGGATGAAAGCCGCAAATGCTTCCGGTGATTCCGATCTTCCTCCTCACCTTCCTCTAGAATCAGTCCCAGGAGGAACTTGGCAAGGACTGGAGGTGTCCTGCAAGGCCCTCTGGCACATGGCAATGTGCACACAGATGATCTCATGCCACTGCCAGTGGTGCCAGGGACTCCCAAACAGAGCAGGAACTGCTGAGACAGACACAGCCAGGGCTGCATCTGGGAATTAGTTTCTTCCTGAGAGGTTCCTTGACTTTCCCACTGCTGCAAAGTGTATGTGGGGAGCTACTGATGAAGAGGAATGTTTGAGGATGTCCTACAGAGGACAGCACCCTCAAAAGGAGTAGTGAACTGTGGTGTTCAGGGCCATGAAGATGATTAGAGGGAATACTTTCCTATGAGGAAAGGCTCAGGGATTTGGGATTTCTCAGTCTGGAAAAGAGAACAATCCCAGGGAGACCTTAATGCAGCCTTTCAGTACCTAAAGGGCTCCAAGAGAGCTGGAGAGGGACTTTGGACAAGGACATGTAGGAATAGGACAAGGGGGAATGGCTTTTAGCTAAAATGGAGTAGATTTAGGTTAGATGTTGGGTTATCTCTTACTTCTAGAAGATTTAAAGATACCAAGCTCTCCCTTTGTTTAAATAATCATAGAATCACTGAATGATTTGGGTTGAAAGCAAACTTAAAGATCATCGAGTTCCAATCCCCCTGCCAAGGGCAGGGACACCTTCCATTTCATCCAGTTCTTCCAGGTAAGTAAAAGTTCAGCTTAATCATCAACCAAACTTGTGCAGGACAGAACTGAAGCAGAGTGGCTGCTTATGGCACTTTTCAGCGTAAAACCTGCCTTGAGAAACCTTTTAGCAGAAGTGAGCCCAAGCCTGTACAAATTACTTTTAAGAGAAACCCATTCACGTTGTCCTCGGCAGTGCTGAATTACACTCCTGAAATAAAAATAATGGACTTTGCCCGTCAAAGTGTGCTATTACCCCATAAAAATCTACCTTTGCGCTTTTTACTCGACTAAAGAGATTGCATGTGAGGGAGCAGATCTGGGAAAGGCCCATTAACAGCTCAGTAGGCAACAGATGCTCACCAGAGATGGAGACCAGAAGGTCTCCTGGCAAAGATACACCGAGGTCATTTGTCTGTTAAAGCCTCAAGAGGTGACGGCAAGTGAGATCTTTCTGGTGCGTCCTGAACAGTGGTGGGCAGGAGCCTCAGCACAAGTCTCTGGGAGCATCCTTCCCCAGCCCAGGAGCTGCTGGGCATTCATTCCAGGTGAACAAAACACTGAGTGTGTCTGAATCCAGCAGGGATCAGCAGGAATGTGTCTGAACTACAGAAAGAAATTATCTTGATTCAAATATCGGAGAAGGTCTGAACAGAAGCTCTGAAATGGACAATTTGAGAAGGAAAACAAAGCTGGGGAAGGGTCTGGAACACAAGTCTGATGAGAAGTGGATGAGGGAGCTGGGGGGGCTCAGCCTGCAGAAAAGGAGGCTCAGGAGAGACCTTATGGCTCTCTACAACTCCCTGAAAGGAGAGTGTAGCCAGGTCATGGTCAATCTCTTCTCCCAGGCAACAAGTGATAGGATGAGAAGAAATGGCCTCAAGTTTCTCCAGGATAGTTTTAGATGGAATATTATGATTTTATATATTATATTATATTATATTATTTATTTTCGTGGAAAGGGTTGTAAATCATTGGAACAGGCTGTCCAGGGAAGTGATGCAGTCACCATCACTGGAAGTGTTCAAAAAATATGTGGATGTGGCCCTTGAGGACATGGTCCACTGGTGAACATGATGATGGTGCTGGGCTGATGTTTGGCCTTGATGATCTTAAAAACCTTTTCCAACCTTAATGATTCCATGATTCTATGACTGAAAAAATTCTCCTTACTTGGCCATCAGGTATAAGGCAACATGAAAAAAAAACAACTTATAAACCAATTCTTTTGCAGGGTTTAAACACTTGAAATGTTTTCCCCAATGAAGACGTGAAGAAAATTGCAACATTCTCACTTTGACAGGAGCAACTTGTGTGCCACAATAGTATCTACAATAATTCCTATGTGTCGTTAGATTGAAAGAACAAATTAAATAGAGTTGTTCTGCAAAATTCACCCATTGTTAAATAATATATCTTGTTAGAATAAAAGCATTGCATATTTCGGGTGATATCCTCGCTCCATTTTCAATCAAAGGAATCGTTTAAAGGTCTGATTGAAAGGGGTGTATTTTCCTCTGTGGCCACTGGTGCTTTAAACCATGGAAATGTTATAATGTTCCTGGCAGATGTTCATTCCTATACAGTAGAAAGAGAAGTGATCTATTATCTGCTTAATTATTTTCAATACAAGAGTAAAAATTCATTAGAAATGCTAGAAATTGCAAGAAGTGCATTAAAGTCAATTGGCTTCACAACGTGTCACCATTTGCAGATGACAGAGATTTCTGACTTCCATGGACTGATGTTGTTGGTCCTTGGTCATGTGGAAATATGAAGCAAACAAAGTTCTCAGTCAGAGACAATATCTCTTCTTAGACAATCTGACATTTTTGGGCCCCTCATGACAAGGGTGTCACTGAGGGGCTGGAGCTTGTTCAGGGAAGGGCAACGGAGCTGGGGAAGGGTCTGGAGCAGCAGGAGCAGCTGAGGGAGTTGGGGGGGCTCAACCTGGAGAAAAGGAGATTCAGGGGAGACCTTATTGCTCTCTACAACTCCCTGAAAGGTGGGTGTAGCCAAGTCATGATCGTCTCTTCTCCCAGGTAATAAGTGATAAGACGAGAGGAAATAGTCTCAAATTGCTTCAGGAGAGGTTTAGATAGAATATTACGATTTACTTTTCATGTAAAGGATTGTAAAGCGTTGGAACAGCCTGCCCAAGGAAATGGTGGAGTCACCATCCCTGGAAGTGTTCAGAAAACACATGGATGTGGCATTGAGGACATGGTTTAATGGTGAACATGATGATTGATGGTGCTGTGTTGACAGTTGGATTGATGATCTCAAAGGTCTTTTCCAGCTTTAGCTGTGTTCTATCCTGTGGTTCTGTGTCATAACTGAGGGGAAAATAATAAAGAAAAAAAAGCCCCATGAGCTTTTAATGCACGAAGTCTTCTTCAAATGTAGAGTAGAATCAGTAGCCTGGTAAGATAAATAGAAGTGAGGAATCATCATTCACAGTGAAACTCATTTATTTTTAACCAGCTGAAGACTTTGGAAGTGCCAGTGGAGCCAGAGCGATGTGGGAAACAGGACAGATCACAAAGTGCTTGGCATCTTCTGGACAGAGGAGGAGGATGTTAATTATTCACACAAAATACTAAAGGCTGAAATCTAGAAAATTCCTAAAAAGTGGAACTTTTAAACATAGGGACAACAACTAGTATGAAATGTCAACTGAATATTCAACATCATTATCTACCACACTTAGGAAATTTACCCCAAGATTAGTCTTTTGAGAAAATTTGGTTTTCAAGGTTCTTACCAGAGAATTTCACAGAAATCTTGCTTGGAAGACACTCATGGAAGGCATTTAGTGCAGCCTCCTGCCTGAGGCAGGGCTGCTGCCAACATCAGATCAAGTCAGCAATGACTTCTCCCAGTCAAGTCTTGAGACTTCCATGACCTCTCTGGTAAACAGTTCTAGGGTTTCAACGCTTTTCTAGTGCAGGGGATGCTTGGGGCTTTTTCTGAGGGGATGTGCAGTGACAGGGCAAGGGGGAATGGCTTTAAACTGAAACAGGGTAAGTTTAGATTCAATATTAGGAAGGAATTCTTCTCTGTGAGGATGGGGAGGCCCTGGCACAGGTTGCCCAGAAAAGTTGTGGCTGCCCCATCCCTGGAAGTGTCCAAGGCCAGATTGGACGAGGCTCTGAGCAATCTGGCATAGTGGAAGATGTCCCTGCCTGTGACAGGGGGGTGGAACAAGATGGTCTTTGTGGTCCCTTCCAATCCAAGCCCTCTGAAGATTCTTCTCAGTTTAGTACCATCCTTAAATGTGATGAGGGTACACATCCTGTGGCATCTTGTGGCATCATCCAGGACACTGAGGAAGATGAAGGACAATATCAGCCCTGGCTGTTCTTGGCATGAGCTGCAGAGACACACACTCAGCCATTGATCCCTGTCCTTTGAACAAGGTGATCCAACCAATTTCCAACATCCTTGGCAGCCTGTTCATCCACAGCTTCAGCTTCCAAACGAGAATGCAGTGGGAGGGAATATCTAAAGTCATGTTAAGCACAAGACACGACACCTTCTTCTTTCACCCACCAGACATCCATTTTGTCATAGAATGCAATTAGTGTCCTCAATCATCCTCTGTCCTTGCTGTGGGACTCCCATGACTTTTCCAGAGGCAGGAGTGACATGGACTGATTTATACTTTCTAATGTTTTCCTTATTATTAGGATTTGTTGTTGTGGGGGTTTTGTTGTTGCTGTGTTTTGCTTGGTTTTGGTTTTGATGTTTTTTTTTAAGAAGATCAACCTTTTTTTCAGTCATCAGGGATCTTCTCATATCACTTATTTTCCAAGAAGGGTAAGAAGTTTAACAATCACATCAACCAGGCCTTGAATGCTGTAGGGGATTTCTTGATGGCCTTTCTTCATCTTCAAAAGGAGTTTAAAATTTACAGGACATATTTCATCATGTGATTCTTGAAACCAGGAAAATATTTATGCACATCCACACAGTGTGGTTTTCTTCATGACTTTCAATACATTTTAATGTGTTTTCCTGCCCTTCTGTATGTTGGGGGAAAGCTGCTTGATTTAATTTTCTGAGTTCTTTAAAAGAGATGAAAGTGAGAAGGACAGACTTGTTTATAATCACTCTTCATGTGTCTTTTGAAATGTGTTAAAGGTCTATCTGTTTTTTATGATTCAGCATTAAAGCTTAGAATAACCTGATCTTACACTGATGTTTAGGCATAACACAGGAACTAAAAGAATATTTGTAAATTATTCCGAAATATTGCTCATAAATTTATATCTCACCTGAAAAGACTGTGATAGGAAAACAGGAAATAAATAAATAAAAAAGTTATGTTCAGCAACACAAACTACTTCTGAAATACCTGACATTTGTTTTTTGTGAAACACAATGTTCTTAATCTAATTCATTTATGTTCTTTAAAAGCAAAGTTTACTTTTTTGGGATACCATAAACATTATGAAGTAAGTGGGATCAGCAAAAGGATAGAAGGAAGTTAAAGATCAAGCAAAGTGTGTTTACATGCCTCAAGAAACATCCATTCAGAAATGATCACGTTTCCTATTCAAAGACCACTTTTTTCCATTTTTTTAAAATATTGTGCAATTTGATTTATTCAAGGTAATTATGAAAAACATCTTTTCTTTGTGTAAGCAAACAAGTTCCAGAAGCTGATATTTATTCTCTTAAGAATAAATCCCTCATATCCATTAAAAAAAAATTGTAATAGATTTTAAAACTAATGTTTTATGAAATATCTCAGAGATCTTTTGTTACTTAGAAAAGCGAAGCTTGTAATAATTCAGTGGAATTTTTGAGGGCAATATAAGGTTCACTTTAGAGAAAAACACTTGATATATTAACAGAAACAGTCTTTCCCTGAAATTTGTGATAAAGCATTGTCCTTTATTCTGTGTACTTTGCCTGAAGCATTGATTAGAATGTGTAATTATAGAGAAGGTCTGCTGAAATCATTAATCAAAACAGGCTCTGTAGAAGTTATCACCAGTAGATGAGATGTCTACACAAAATATGGTAAAGAGGAAGGGAGGATGGGACCTGATGGGCAGCCCTGTAAAATGGTCCAGGCGGGTGCCATCAGATCTGGATCTCACCAGGAATAAGTAACAAGTGATAGGACAAGAGGAAATGGTCTCAAGTTGCTCCAGGGGAGGGTCAGATTGGATATCAGGAACATTTTTTTCCCTGAAAGGGTTGTCAGGCATGGGGAGAGGCTGCCCAAGGCAGAGGTGGTGTCCCCATCCCTGGAGGTGTTTAAAAGACAGTGATGTGGCTCTTCAGGACATGGTTTAGTGATGGCCTTGGCTGTGCTGGACTAACTCTTGGACTCAGTGATCTTAAAGGTCTTTTCAAATCTAAATGATTCTGTGATTCTATTTTAGCAGTTTGGCTGCTAAAACATTGTTATGAGTTGCCCCAGAAGGGGAGAGTAACCAAGATTCTTGTTAATAAATCCCTTGGGGTGGATTAGAGGGAAACAACACTGAATAAGCAATGTTTGTAAATAGATCTATGTAGGGTTTATTTTAGAACAATTTGGTTTCAAAGGTAAACAGGTGTGTTGCCATTTTGGGTGTTATCATCTATAGCAATACAGCAATATTAAAGCATAAAAATAACACTTAAGGAAACGTATAAGGGAAGGAAGAGAAAGAAAGGAGAGATATTTATAGTCACCATACTCTGGATCCAGTGATGAAATTTAGTGGTTGCAGCTTCCGTGTGTGTGTTGGTTGAAGTGGTGGCCACAGTCCTGTCAAAGGGATGGTCTTGATCCCTTGGGAGTGGGGGAAGTCCCCCCAAAACTTAAGGAGTTATTCTACACTTCAAGCTCAGGTGGGAACCCTCAGTACCTCCCCTGGGGTGGGAGGGTTTCACACTGGGTGGTGTCAGGGGACATGTCATGAGTGTCTGACACCTCCTGAGATGTTACAGCTACCTGTAATGTCACCATCAGCCATGATCCATCATGGTCCAACATCTGGGATGAATAGCCCAGGACAGACGTAAAATGTCTTTGATGCTCCACAGAGGGGTTTTCCCAGCAGAGCCATCACGTGAGGGAGGACATTGACACGAGAGGAAGGATTATCCCACCTCCCAGGATTTACCTCTTCCCTTATCTGGCAATCCAGTTTGTAGCTTCGGGTGTGCACCTCCTTCTGCACCAGGGACAGTCGGATGATGGCACCCCCTTATGTCATCCAAAAGTCCCTTCCCAGTTGACATATCCAGTTCAGGGTGGGTTTGGCTGGATGAGCAGCTGTTTCTTTGCAGTGTGCTACAGTGGACAAAAGTCTTTTGGTGATCTTGTAATGTTTAAGCCATGAACCATTTCAGTCTCTGACAATCATGAGTATTAGGGCCCTTCCTTACAGAGGGTTCACTGGGATGAATATCTGACACTGAATTAACTGAATTAACTGAATTAACCCCTCTTTGCTCACTGGAGTCTGTGCAGGCCAGATTCATCAACCCACAACAAGGGGTTGTTGTGTGACAGGACAGACAGAAACTGCCAATATATGGAATTAAAATATTTTTGTTATAGGTGGACTTCCCAGGAGTCTTGTCTTCTTTAGGAAGCATTGATGAAGTGTACAACCACACTCCCCATTTCTTCTGTCTATAGCTCATATCTTGTCCAGAGAAAATTTCCTACTGTCTCCCCTCCCTGTAACTTTTAATTATTCTGATTTGTCTGAATGATTTGCAGTCATTTAAGAAATACCTACTTTTTGGAACAGTTCATTTTTTAGGTGACTGATGTGAAACATCCCAAAGTAATGCTGTTTTAGGAAGACAGGACCTCAAAAGTGATTTACATACTTAGCAATTTGCTCCAAATTCTGTTCATAAGCTTGAATTTTTCCATTCTTGACTTATTTCAGTAGATACAAAAAATGCCTCTTTTTTTTTGTATACAAGCTCAAGTATTGTATTAGATCCCAAGGTGTCTGTAACAGCTCATGGAAAGTAACAGCAGCTGAGCATCTTTTGAGGTTTTTTAGTGATTAATTAATCTGCCTCTTATCCAGACATTTTTCTAGAAACGAGGTAGATAAGGGATCCCATAAACAAGAAATAGCATGCTCAGAAAATATAAGGGGGGTCCTGGTCTTTAGGAATTTCTCATTTACGTGCAGGAGGACAGATTGTAAAGCCAATTGTCAAATGGTCCAGGAGAACAAGGTGGCAGTGCCTTGGCAATGACATTATCAGAGTAGTTAAGTGTTACTCATATATAATAGAGCTGAAGTTAAGGAAACTTAATAAAAATTGTAATTTCCAAACCATCTGCAGTAAATATCAAAGGCTCTCTCATTTCCTCCGCCAAGACATGTTATTGTCCTCTAGAGTCAATGTCATCTTCTACTTCCTCCTTCCCTACCTTCCCCCACCCTCCCAAGTGCTGGCACATGTTCTCAGCCAATATTATCAGAGGTTTTTTGTGTGTTTGTTTTCATAACAATGAAATAAAAGCCTCTGAAATGCCATTTTTTCTGCAGTTGTCATAACTGCCTTCATTAATGATGCTTCTTTTTGTTAGGACGAGGTGATTTATTTTATTATATTTGCCAGAAATGTATCTGGAAGAAAAATAAACTGCGAGAAACAGACCTTATCATGCCATGCATGCTTGACTTTCAAACTGATTTTACTGGAAGCAACATTATGGGGACAAAGCCGAGGCACTGTTGTTCTCCTGAACCTCAAAGACACAGAGAGTCTTGACAGTCCTCCAGGAGAAACTCTTGAGTTAGCAGTGTGTCCATTGAAATTCAAGGAAGTGCCTTCCCTTTTCTCTCTGGTTTCAAACTTTTGAGTTCACAGAAATGTGAGGCAAGTCTTCTGCTTTGAAATGATCTTACCCTCATGAAGGTGGGAGTAACCTTGGGTACTCAAACTCAGGCATTCGGCTTTCTCATATAGCTACAGGACATTTGTGTTCCAGGAGGAGACATGAGCAGACTAAGGAAATGAAGGATGTTCTCATCTGCTGTCCATTTCTACTCATCAGAAACTGCAAATCCCACTGGAAAACATCTCTCTTTGCCTTAACTTTAAAAAATACAATAAGGAAGAGTGGCTGGTTAAAGATGTAAGACAGCTTAGAGGAATCCCAGCAAGGGCTGACCCAAAATAAGACATAAGCACTGAAAGAATTCCATCCAGGGTGAATCTCATCTGGGTTCAACAGGATTATCTCCAGAATAAGAGTGGAGTTCAGACATCCCATCTTCACTGTCGTGACCAGTGACAGGACTCGAGGGAATGGCATGAAGCGGAATCAGGGAAGGTTTAGGCTGGATATCAGGAGAGAGTTCTTCCCCCAGAGGGTAGTTGGGCACTGAACGGGCTCCCCAGGGCAGTGGGCACAGCCCCAAGGCTGCCAGAGCTCAAGCAGCACTTGGGCAACACTCTCAGGCACATGGTGGGATTCTTGGGGTGTCCTGTGCAGGGTCAGGAGTTGGACTCGATGATCTTGATGGGTCCCTTCCAACTTCTATGATCTCTGGCCAATGGACAGTGCTGGTGTTGGTGCTGCTGGGTCTTGTGTCCCTGATAGATTTCCATTTCTGTACATATTAACCTCATGATAATTGCTGATTGGTAAAGGCAATCTTCCAACAAATATGAGGGTGTCCTTCTCCAACCATATCCAGGGCTGCATCAAAAGCAGCATGACCGGCAGATCAAATGAGGTGATTCTTTCCCTTTACTCTGTTCTTTTGAGACCCCACCTGGAACTGCATCCAGCTCTGAGGTTCCCAGAATAAGAAAGGCTTGAGCCTGTCCAAAGGAGCCACTAAAATGGTCAAAAGGGCTGCTATGGAGACAGGATGGGAGGGTTGGGGTTGTTCAGCCTGAAGAAGAGAAGGCTTCGGGGAGACCTTAGAGCCACTTCCAGGACTTGAAAGAAGCTTACAGGAAGGCTGGAGAGGGATTTTCTTGCAAGGCTGTGCAGTGACAGGACAAGGGGGAATGGTTTTAACTGAAGGAATGTAGATTTAGATTGGATATTAGGGAGAAATTCTTTCCTGTGAGGCTGGTGAGACACTGGCACAAGTTGCCAAGAGAAGCTGTGGTTGCCACATCCCTGGAAGTTTCCAAGGTCAGTTTGGACAGGGCTTGGAGCAACCTGGTCTAGTGGGAAGATGTCCCTGCCCATGGCAGGGGGTTGGAATGAGATGATCATGAAGGTACTTTCCAACCTAAACCATTCTATGATTCCATGATAAGTCTTTCCAAAAACACAATCCAGGATCTTTGGTTTCCCACCCCTTTGCCTCCAGTTCCTTCTCTGCACACACATTCACCCCTTGGTTAAGCCTTTTCTTCTAGAACACAACTTCTGCACTTTTATAAGCAGAGGGACATGCTAAGGAGGGAGAAATGGATTTAGTTTTCAGCATTACATTTATTCTAATTCTCACAGGGATTTCGACATGAGAAAACAGAGTGGAAGTCTTGGCCAAGGTCCTGGATAAGACATTGCCTACTTAGGATCTGATCTAGAGATATGTTTTAAGTTTGACCATTAACTGAGGAATGTTTGTTCCTGGTTTTACAAATGGATCTTCAACGTGAGATTGAAGTCTAACATTCAAAATCCCTCGAAAGGTGAAAGAAGGCTGGGTTTGAACTTGTGATTTGAACATTTTTAAGAATAACTTTCTATAATTCAATTTTGGTTTCTCAGTCATGTCCCACCAACTTCCTGTTGTTGAAATCAACATTAATTAATGCTGCTTTTACATATTCTTAAGATCACCATGACTTTTATCACTGTCTTAATTAACACTGATATATTTCAAAGTTATCATTCCAAACCAGTTTCTACCAAAATTAGTCAGTAAGAGGCTGTACAAGAGCCACGCAAAAGTGATTCACCTGTTTCACAGTGACTCAAACACAAATAATTTAGACTCTTTTCACGGACAAATAATTTCCAATAGCAGTGTTTTATGGCAGAATGATTCTTGACTAACTCTAGTTGTCATGGTGTGTCAGTGATGAAGCAATGACTAAATTCAGGTAATATTTTAAACCCATTACAGCTTCTACATTCAGTATTTGCTCTATTTTCTTTCTAACTGACCACCATGCATTCACCATATGGGCTTTATTTTTCTTGCTGGGCCATGTCTACATCCAGCACAGGAGTTTAAGAAGTTGTGGTGAGTCAAATGTCCCCACAACCAGACCCCAAGGACCTCCCTTTCTCAGCGAGCTGCTGAGCAAAAGATTGGTAGTTCCATTATCTCCTGATTTACTTATTTATTTTACTTAAAACTAATCTGGAACTTTGACCAAGATTTATAAAGTTTGTCAGTGTGACCAAAAGTGGAATGAGTAACGTGCAGGGGGGGATTAAGAATAAGCAGAAAGTCAGTAAGTAAAAAACTAAAAATAAATTAAATTAAAATAAAAATTGGTTAGTCCCACTTCTGGTGTCTGCAGTGTCCTGTACACCAACACCTCTGCCTAAGTCTGAACCTCCAGTGATATTAATATTTTGCTAATAATAACCACCTCCAGATCTGTCCCGCTCTGTGTATTGTACACATGCGTAAGATATTCATTACTAATTTGTCTGCAGGAAGGTCTGAAATCCTCTCTGAAGACTCAAATGTCTTACAAGTTTTATTTTTGCACTGAAGTTGCTGAAGGTGAGCCCAGTTTCACCACCCACGCTCGCACTGAAAAAAAAAAAATAAAAACTTCTAACTTGCAGGGAGAAGGTCCTCAAATCCCCACCCACTGCAGGGTGGTATTTTAAATCCTCCCAGAAGAGTCGATTATGGTGAGACCCTTAAATTACCACCTACATCCACACACCCACATGTGTGTGCACTTGGGTTCTTGTAATGTGGAGCCCCGGAAAATTGACTTTTCCAGGGATCTGGTTGCAGGTTTCTACACGTTTGTTGACAGAGCAGAGGTGAGAAGTAGAAATCTGTTTGCAAGCTCTGCACAAGGGAGTTTTTACCATCAGAAGACTCTGTGTCTTAACAGTCTGGAGTTCGTCTTCAAGCTTGCACACCTGTAAATGTTTCTTTCTTTGGGTTCAGCCTGGAAATTAAGTTTATTTTCTGTGCTGCTGCTGCTGCCTTATATCAGGGTGGTGTTTCAGCCTGGGTAGAGGTTATGCTTGTCCTTTTAAAAAGAAAAAGAAATCACTCAGAGTAATATTGAACCTGTTGATGGACCATTTCATGAGGGGGGAAGGTGAGCAAGCAAAGGTCCCTGTGAGACCAACAGCGTCCCTGTTTGCCAGGCAGGGAAGCAGAGGCACAGGAGGGGTGAATGCCCCAATTGATTAATGCTCAGTGGCTCTTGCCAGGACAGATTTATGAAGAGATGTTAAATCTCCCAATTAGCAGTTTCCTGTCTCAAGTACTCAACAGTACCTCTGCATATTTTATCCCCTCCTGTCTCTCTGGGACGCTCCAGCCACTTTTTACTGAGCTCTGATCTGCTTCACAAAGAAGGATATAAAGCTGTTAGAAATGGCCCAAAGGGGGGCTGTGAGGATGGTGAAGGGTCTGGAGGTGAAGCCAAATGAGGAGTGTCAGAGGTCACTTGGCTTGCTCAGCCTGGAGAAGAGGAGACTGAGGGGAGACATCATGGCTACAGCTTCCTCATGTGGAGAAGTAGAGGGATATCTTCTCTCTGGGAACAAGAGACAGGGCCCAAGGGAATGGCATGAAGCTGTGCCAGGGAGGTTCAGGCTGGATTTTGGGAAAAGGTTTCTCACTCAGGGGTAGTTGGGCACTGAACAGGCTCCCCAGGGGAGTGGGCACAGCACCAAACCTGACAGAGCTCAAGGAGTGTTTATACAATACTCTCAAGCACAGGGTGGGATTACTGGAGTTGTTTTGTGCAGGGCCAGGGGTTGGATTTTGGTGAACCCTGTGGGTCCCTTCCAACTCAGGGCTTTCTGCAATTCTGTGAACACATAACTCCCTGACAGGAGGGGGGGACCCAGAGTGGGGTCGAGCTCTGCTCCCAGGAACCAGCAGTAGGACACGAGGACACCTCCCCTGAGCTGTGCCAGGGGAGGTTTAGGTTGGACACTGGGAAGAAATTCTTTCCAGAAAGAGGGATCAGACCTTGGAATGGGCTGCCCAGGGAGGGGGTGGAGTCCCCGTCCCTGGGGGTGTTGAAGCAGAGCCTGGACGTGGCACTCAGTGCCATGGGCTGGGTGCCAAGGTGGGGTTGGGGCAAAGGTTGGACTTGGTGATCTCAGAGGTCTTTTCCAACCCAGCTGATCCTATGATTCTGTGACTTTCTGTTCCTAAACAATACAGCTGTTTCTCTCAACATCCTCTCTACATCTCTGAGTAGTATCAGGCATCTTGGCTAGAAAGGCCCACTTTCTAAAAGCAAATAAGGTCATCAACATCCCAACTGAGATTCTCAATATGCAAAAAGTCAGGGCAACTAGAGATGTTCAGCATCCTCTTAACAGCTGTGCATTTTGTCTTGGCATTTCGAAATTCATGTCTGGATTTTATGCTCATAAACGGGCATAGCATGATCCAAAAATGTGTTTACAAAAAACATAGAATAACCCGAGTTGGAAGGGACCCACGAGGATCATGGAAATCCAACTCCTGCTCCTGCATAGGACAACCTGAAGAATCACACCATGTGCCCTGAGAGCATTGTCCAAATTCTTCTTGGGGTGCGGCTGCAGTTCAATGGGGGAGACCTTGGCTGTATCAGGACTCATTGAATTTCTATACATTTAGGACACCTTTTTTTTCCCCCACCTGTTTCAAATTAGAATTTAAAAGCTTATTGCAAAAGTAGAAAGAGAGCTATAAAAAAAGCAATGTCCCCAAGTACTAGGTCTGAAATTTGTCCTTATGGTGGGATTCTCCACAGCTAAACAGGGTGTTAGAAGTGTTAGAGACTGTTCCATATGTGAAAGGGCCCAATTACAGAGAACATCCATGAATGGAGTTCAACTCCTTTTCTCCACTCCAAGGAGGTCCAGAAAGGCAGTCAGGGAAGGATGGAGAGAGGAACTCCTGCCACTGTTGGCAGCAGCTCTGGACAGAAAGCAGTGATGGAGGCTGAGCTGTCTTTAGGGCAGCAGGAGGCAGCAGCGCGAGCCTTAAAACTAGATCTATGTTGAAAGGTACCTTACACATGCCAGTTCTGCCACTTGGGAAGGGGATCCCAACTCCTTGAACAGTCATCTCACCTTTATGCATCCAGAATAGTCTTGGGGTTTATGGTTCCATGGTTTGGTTAAAGTTCTGTATCTCAGAGTATCCCTCCCCTAGTCCTTGGCAGAACTCAACAGCTTGGCCAGGTCATGCTGGTGAGGGAGATCATGTCCCAACATTAGTGACAAGGTGTCTACAAGAACAAACATCCCCATAAGTGGGAATAATTGTGCTCTTTGCTGTGGAGCTGATTAATGAACCTCCAGGGATGAGCAGCCCTGGTGTTCAAGGACTCAGTGAGATTAGAAAAACCTCAGTGAAGTGCCCAACCTTTTGAATGCTACACAAAGAAGCATCCATCTGATCTCAAATTCCTTCTGGGAAGGGGAAATTTGGATGAAAAAGAGGAATTCTGAAATTGGCTGGGAATTAGTAGTTCTGAGTTGTCAGGCTGTGGCTGAGCGACTGCTGGGGAAATGTGACTTTTCCTTTGCTCCCTGTTCCTCCACCTCACTCCTACCTTCTCAGAGGTGACATAATAATATCTAACAACCAGTTTCTCAACTCTGCAGGCTATGACTGACACTGCAATGAACTGAGGGAATACAGCCTGAGGATTTTTTTCCCCTTTTGACTTGGACTAGGAACAGCATCTCCCCAGCACACACATGACTCAGATTCATGGAAATCTTTGCTGTGCTTGTTCCTGCTGTGTTCTCCAGTTGTATGAAATGGCCTCTGGACTAGAAAATGCACAGGATGGTGAGATTCCTCCCATGTCTTTCACAGCATAGAAAGTGGAAACAGCAGTTCCACCTCTCGGTGAAATCAGCCCAGTTGATCAGATTTTGAGTAGGCTTGAGGAGGAAAGATGCACCTTCTCTTATCTCTGGGTTTTAACTTCAATGAGTGACAGAAAAGAGGATGCACATAAGTACCCAGCACATGTCTACCCTTTCAACTGAGCCCACACAACAAACCTGGGAGATCCATTTGGGGCATGAGATCTTCTTTGGGGAAGGACCTGGTTTGTTTGGTGACTCAGAATATTAAGTGCAACCCCTCTGAGCCCGAAGTAACACCGAGGAATGACCAGGAGGGAAATGAAAAGCTGATAACTGCATGCACAATAATCTGTTCTAAATTAGCACTGACTCCTCAGGAAAGAGATCTTAGAGTCACTGCAGATAGTGATTTTATGTGTCATCTCGGTGGTCAGCACAAGCAAAAATTGTGAATAAAATCCTAGTACTTACTAGGAAATGGATAGAAAACAGAGCCTTTCCTTAAAAGTGTGTGTATTTAAATCCCTAATGACCCTAAATCTGGGACACTGTGTGTACTTCCATATGTGTATGTGTGTACATGCCATATAAAAAAGGGTGTGGTAGAGTTAGAGAAGGTAGAAAGAAAGATGATCAGAGATGTGGAGTAGTTTTAATGTGAGGAATGGCTAAGCTGTGATTCTCATTGCAGGTGGGAGTCATCCTGTGTGCCGGCAGACATCTACAGAGGGATGATGGGTCTGAAAAGGGTGAGTAAGGAATGGTTATTCATTATTTCTCATACCATGACAAACCAAGGGCACTAATGGATTGGTCAGACACAGGTTTAAAACAAACATGAAGAACTTCCTTTGCACACATCATGGGGTTTGTCATGGCGGCTAAAAATATAATGTTTCTCGGACAGGCTTTAGAAAAATCAGTAGAGAAAAAACTCAGGGATAGCAACCAAATTGTGCTAGTTTTGGCTGGGATGCAGCTAATTTTCTTCATGGTAGCAAGTATGGGGCTATGGTTTGGATTTGTGATGAAAACAGTGCTGTTAAAATAGAGATGTTTTAGATACTGCTGAGTTCTTGTGCAGCATCAAGGCCTGTTCTACTGGGAAAGAGGAAGAAGGAGGAGTTTGGAGAGATGATGTTTGACTTCCCAAGTTACCATTATGTGTGATGGAGCCCTGCTTTCCTGGGGATGGCTGAACACCTGCCTGCCCATGGGAAGTGGGAAATTAATTCCTTGTTTTCCTTTCCTTGTGTGCACAGCTTTTGCTTTACCTATTAAACTACCTTTATCTCAGCCCTCTGCTTTTCTCACTTTTACTCTTCTGATCCTTTCTCCCACCAGGGGAGAGTGAGTGGGGCTTAGTTGCCAGCTGGGTTTAAACCCTGACAGTCATTTTTGGCACCCAAGGTGGGGCTAGAAGGGATCAAGATAACAACAGGATTGATTGGAATTTATAGCTGCTCTTGCTGTTTAGGTATTAATTGACAGCTCCTGTCCTTGCCATGACTTCCCTGGCCGTGTTTGAGAGCCCGGTGCTTGTTAGTGGCTGCTATTTGCTTCCACTGCTCGCTGTGGTGCTACACTGCTCGTCATCTGACTGCGCTGTGCCTGGGAATGTTCTGATAACAGCAGCAGAGATGTGCCTGGGCTGGCAGATGGCCAGGAAATCACTACCCTTCCTGTGCTGCTGTACTGGACAGGCTGGAACTCCAGTGGGAAATCAAGTCAAGGAAACTGTGACCTGTGGATGAGTCCACGACAGAGCAGGACACCCCAAAACCTCTGTGGTTGTGATTATGCCACACCAGAGCAGATTCATGTGGAAGAATCCAAGCCCGTTATTATGTCTGTGCTGGACCACTAAAAGGGCCCAAAAATAAGTCCAAGATGGAGAAGGTGCATCTTGAAGCGTGAGTGGCTGTGCATGAGGTCACTCTGGACCACCTCAAAGCATCTGGTCATGGATAAGCCCATGGCAGAGCAGGTACACCCCTGGATGGGCTTAAGCCAGAGGCAAGACCATGTTGGAACAGGTTTTCTTCTGAAGGGGCTGTGACTGTGGATAAAGCCATGATGGAGCAGGTACCTCTCTGAAGATAAGGATATCCCATGATAAGGCCATGCCTGAACAGGTGCCTCTCAGAGTGACTGTGACTGTGGATAGGTTTATACCCTTGGAGACACTATGGCTCATATATAAGGCTCCAAGTGGAGCAGGTACACCCCTGAGGGACTGCAGTCAGTGGATAAATCCAAGCCAGGGTAAGAGCAAAATCAAGAGTTCATTGCAATGTTAAACCCTGTAACCTGACCCAAAGGGACCAGGGAATGAGATCGTGATGGAAATACCTTTAAATTGCTGTAACTCATGATTTGAGCTACATGTTGCAGGAATTACTCCAGCAGGAATCACCCGAACCAGTGGAGAACAAGCTTTATTAGCAGTAAAGCAAGTGCAGCAGTGACCTGACTTGAAATGTCTTTGGTGCCCAAAAACTCCACACCACACACCACTTCTCCTGTCCTGAGCGACCACCAGAACAGCTGGAGCCCAAAGTCATGGACTAAATGAACTCAATTGAAATTTGATGGATATTTGTGGACATTTTACGTTTTTTTTATGAACATTTTGACCAACAGATTAGAGGAATGATACCTGTGTATTGTATCAAAGGATGGGAAAGGGGGTTGTGGGTAACACAATGAATTGGATAATGTGGGATCTGAGCACGCTGTAAATGGTATGAAATAATGGGTGGAGAAGGTGCTGCTTTTGGCTGTTAATTTAGGGTTAATTTTCTTCAGAATAGCTGGTATGGGGCTATGGTTTGGATTTGTGCAGAGCCCTGTTCTCCTGGAGACGGCTGAACACCTGCCTGTCCATGGGAACTGAGGAATGAATTCCTTGCTTTGCTTTGCTTGCATGTGCATGGATTTTGCTTTAGCTATTAAAGTGTTCTTTATCTCAAGCCATGAGTTTTCTCACTTTTGCCTTTCCAATCCTCTGCCCCGTCTCAGTGGAGAGGAGTAAGTGAGTGGCTATGGGGGATTTAGTTGCTGACTGGGGATAAAAAATGTCACCAATTGAGAATAATATAACAAAACCACTGAGCAAAGATGAAATTCCCTTTATAGTTTCTTTCTTACTTTCCCCTAAAACCCTGTTATCAGTAGATCTGTGATCAGCTAGGTAGACTCAGGTCTTGACCATGATGGCAAATTTATAGCAATTAATCAATGTTCCTACACTCACCCTATAACCTGCTTTCCTTCCAGCGTGGCCTTGGCCAGGATATCTTATGGAAGTTTAACCTCCATGATTTCCTAAGTAATTTCACTTTTGTGGATCCAGGGCTGAGAACAGCTGATCAGACATCAGTTCTCAGGAAAAAAAAAAAAAAAAAAAAAAAACAAACAAACAAACAAAAAAACCCCCAACAAAACCAAAAAAAACCCCCACATCTGGAGGCTGTAATGAATCACAGCCTACCCTCAAATCAACACATGGCGCTGTCATGAAAACTATGAGCTGTGTAACCTGCCAGAGATGCTCTGCTCACCCCTGGGAACACCTGAGTAAGAGGAGATTCTATAAAGTGGGGCACTCCACTTCCAGAATGATTTGTCCTACTTCAGGAATATCTGGTGGGAGCCGCAAGAGTAGCCAACTGGGAAAAACTACCTGTGGAGAAATACTGAAATCATTATCTCCTTCAGAGGCAAGAGCACCAAGCAGAATATGGTAGTGCTGTTCAAATCCGTGAAGAGCTGTTTTACCATGGGAGAAGAAATCCAAAGGAAAAGTTTAAACTGCTGTGAGGAAGAGGGTTTTCAGGTTTTTCAAGCAACTAAGGGAGCTGGGGGTGTTCAGACTGGAGAAAAGGAGGCTCAAAGGAGACCTTATCACCCTCTACAACTCCCTGACTGGACTTTGTAGACAAATGGGGTCGGGCTCTTCTCCGGGTAACAAGCAACAGGACAAGAGGAAATGGCCTCAAGCTGTGCCATGAGTGGTTCAGGTTGGACATCAGGAAGAATTACTCCATGGAAAGGCTTGTCAGGCTTTGAAACAGGCTTCCGAGGGAAGTGGTGGAATCCTCATCCCTGGGGGTGTTCAAGGAATGACTGGATGTGGTACTCAGTGCTCTGGACTAGTTGACAAGGTGGTGGTGGGTCAAAGGTTGGAGTTCATTTTGGAAGTATTTTCCAAACTCAGTGATTCTGTGATTCTGTGACATCAGGAGAGATTTTCCAATGGTCAGGACATCTAAACACTGGAATGAATTGCCTGAAACATTTTCATTATGGGAGGCCTTGAAAAAAACCCACAATTTAAACAAAGATCCATCAACAGTGACCTAAAAATACCGTGTCTTGCTTTGGGACAGGAAAATAAACTGTGTAACCTCCTGAGTTCTCTCTCAGACCTATGAATTTATAATGCTGTCACAAACCTCTCCCACAGGCTTGATAATTTGGGTGAAAACACTTTGGATGTTCTGAATTAATTACAGAGCCTTTTACTGGGCTGTGGATTGGGACTGGCAATGTCATTTCAGCGAGGTCCATGAAACACAGCTATTTTAGCTTTCCATTCCTATGGAGAGATCTTCATTTCTCTTTCCTGCAGCAGGGTTCAAGAAGTATTCAGGCTTTACTGGGTTTTCAGGGTAGAAACTGGAGGAGCCCTGTGAATAATTTAATCCATATTTCTTTAATCACAGCTGGCAGGAGCATGGGGTGCAGTTTCCCTGTCCTGGCGTCTGGTTTTTCAACGTGAGTTTAGCTGGGCTGACCTTGGGTGGGCAAAGATTTCGTCGTCCCCCACAAGGAGTTGTTGTGGGTGATTGGAGGGGAGAAGGCTCTGCCACGCAGGCAGAGGTTGCTCAGGGCAACACAGCATGGGAAGCAGCACAAATGGATGTGTGGATGAATGTGGTAACTAAAGAGGCAGGACTGGGCTCTTCCAAACTCTCCAGAGGGGGAATTCAGCCCTGTGCTGCACCATGTTAAACCAGCAAAGCTGAAAGAGAGGAGCTGCTCTTACTTAACTTTGTACCATTGAAAATGCCTTTGGATTCCCCTTTGCTGAGGAACTGCCTGGTGGCACAAATATTTGTGGTGCAGGGCTGAAGTGAGCTGCTCTTTGTCACGCACTTACAACAACTGCAAACACCATGGAGATGCCACCACTGAGAGACACCTCAGGCAGCTTTTGCCTCACGCTGTTACCCCTTCAGCTTACAGCTGCTGGGGGAAGGAGGCATGAGAAAGACCTTCACGCTTCTGCCTTACCACAGAGATGAACATCTCCCAGATGTCTGCTCTGGCTACACAGGATGTAAATGTCAGCCCTGTTCGTGACTGAAATCAGCAAGGAATGACTTGGAGCCGGCTGGCACGGGGCAGGAAATCTGTGTACTTTATGTAGCTAATATTGCAGGGCCAGTGCCTTGTACACAAGAACTAAGTGAAAAGAACTGGAAACTAGATGTTTTGTTTATTTATCAGATTACCTTTCAGTGCAGTTGGCAAATATTTACTACAGCTTGTAAGGAGCAGTCTGTAAAAGTTTCTACAGTCTCTGGAAATTCTCCCTTTCTCAGGCATAAGCATCTGGTTGGAGAAAGTTTTTTTTCCCCTGCTGCTTACATGCTTTTTGGTGTGGTTGGTTGGGATGTTCTCTGTGATTTTTTTTTTGCCAGATGAGCAGATTGTTTACTCTACTCACTGCCTTCAGCTTGTGCTGTTGGCCAGGGCTGCTGCAATCCCCTTTCTGTGTATCTCTGCTGACTCTTCCGTCTTGCACTGGCTTTTTGGCATCACTGCAAGGCAACAGGGGGTATGTGAGTAAACAGTTCCCTGGGGAGGACTGCCAGAAGGAAGTTCAGGATTCCCTTGGGCTGTGAACATCACCAAAAGACTCTTCTCACGAGGACAGGTGGAGAGAGTTGGGCCCGTTCAGCCCAAGAAGAGACAACTGAGAGGGGACCTTATCGATGCCTGAAGTATCTGCAGGGAGGATGTTAAGAGGATGGACCAGGCTCGTCTCAGGGGTGCCCAACAATGGAACAAGAGGCAATGGACAGAAACCAATGCACAAGAAGTTCCACCTGAATATGAGGAAGAACTTCTTTCCTGTGCAGTGACTGAGCACTGAACAGGTTGCCCTGAGGGATTGTGGAGTCTCCCTCACTGGAGTTATTCCAGAACCATCTGGACACAATCCTATGGCATGTGCTCTGGGACAACCCTGCTGGAGCAGGGAGGTTGGACCAGGTGACCCACTGTAGTCCGTTCCAACCTGACCCATTCTGTGGTTCTGTGACTCTTTGAAAGCCTATTTATGAGCTACTTGGCTTTGTCCTCCATTTGAGAGGAGGAATAAATATCTACAGCCATTCCTCTGTGTCCCTTTCCATCCCATTCCTCCAGACTGTGTGAAAACACTCCAAAAATGGAACGAGGACCATCCAGATGCTCTGTGTGTAAAGTTTACTGTTGTGACATCAGACACATCCCAAGGCTTCTCCGTGCTGCAGCACCAGACACAGCAACTTGTGTTTGGAGGCACATTTCCACTGCACAGGAATGGGGAAGGAGATCGTTTCAGCCCAGCTGTTGTTGGCTCCAGGTCCCTGACAGCCTGGGATGGGTTCTCATCCAAAATGTACCCCATACTGTATTTTAATTAAACTGAACGAACAAACCAATCACGAAGCCATCCAGCAGAGCTAACTTTGTGCTGAGGCTGAGCTGGACTGTGCACCACTACGAGGAGGGAAACTGGGTATTGGCACAGCTTCTGATGTCTAAATACTCCCAGCCAAGAGCTGGGACATACTTTCTTACAATAAAAACTTGCTGGGGAAAAAAGAAAAAGAAAAAGAAAAAAACAACACAACAATCCACAAAGAAAATGGCTTCAGGACTGTTCCCCTCTCGCCCGTATTTATTCAAGCTGTCTTCCTCTCTCTGCAAATTTGGCAAACAGAGTCTGGCATCCCAGCTCGGGGGACACCTGTTAAATAAATAGGCTCAGTCTCTTAACTGCTGCATTCATGGCAGAGTTTCCTGGTTCCCTTAGGCAGCTAATTTTTGTTGATTATCATACAGTACAGAGGGATTGTTTGTGCCTCTGCCTCCCATCCCGGCTCTGCCGCTGGTACCAGGCGTGTCCGCGTGACTCAGGCCCGCTGCCTGTGTGGAATAAAGAGTGATTTGATTCTATCATTTTACCATCTGTTAGTGTGGATCACAAGGCAGGGAGAAGCAGCCAGGTGGGTTCTTGTGGAGGTGAACTGAGCCCCTGTTGATTTGCTTGGTTTTCCCGTATCGACACCTCTTCAGAGAAACCTGAGAGCTGAAGCAAAGCTTAACTGGGAGCTGAACCAAGGCTTAACTGAGAGCAGGAGTTGGTGTTGCCTGAGGCAGAGAGAAAAACAAGCTCTCTAAGAGGCAACAAATGAGCTGGGAGGCCCTCAGAGAAGGACTGAGCAACATCAGGCATCAAGGGGCTGGGTTTTAGCTTTGAGAGCTCCAAGATATGCAGAGGAATTTTAAATTTTGGCTGCCCCATCCCTGGAATTTTTCAAGGTTGGGCTGGACAGGGATCTGAGCAACCTGGTCTAGTGGAAAATATCCCTGTCTATGCCAGGGGGTTTGAAGAAGATGATCTTTAAGATCTCTTCCAACCCAAACCATTTAATGACTCTATGATTCTATGAATTGAGCTGTCCCAGGACATGCTTAATCACAGAAACAGACCTGAACAGCTTCACACAACACACACAGCAACATGGAGAAGGCCTGGAGTCAGGTCAGTGAGGTGGTCTATGTCGTCTGGGGTCTATTTCTCCTGAGCTGGGCCTCAAAAGTTACGTATGGTGCTGGGTTGGGATGTTTTCAGAGGAGAACTCATCCCTCACTGCCTTCAAATACAGGCAGAGAGAGCTCATGCTCCATTCCCTGACCATATGGTCTGGCTGTCTAGCACAGCCATCTCCAGCAATCCAGAAAGTTGTCTATCCAGAGATGTTGGGATTTTAAAGGGAGTTTAGTTTTTGGTGATGTTTTGTAATTCACAGAATCATAGGAACATAGAATGGTTGGAGGAACCTCAAAGATCATCTAATTCCAATCCTCTGCCATGGGCAGGGACATTTTCCACTGGAAATGTTGTTCAGAGCCCCATCCAACTTGACTTTGAATACTTCCAGGGATGGAGCATCCACAGCTTCTCTGGACAACCTGTACCAGTGTCTCATCACCCTCACAGTAAAGAATTTCTTCCTAGTTTCTAATCTAAGTGCTCTCTTTTTAAGTGCCCACCAGCTCTTCTTGAGCTCTGAAGTTTCAACAATGAACTTCAAAACTCAACAGCCAGTGGAGGATGTTGTGTAGTCCGGAGAAAAGCAGGATCCAGGGCAACATTATTGCTCTCTACAACTGCCTGAAAGGAAGTTGCAAAGACGTGGGGGATCAGTCTTTTCTCCCAGGTAACAAGTGACTGGCAACAAGGAAATGTCCTCAAGTTGCACCAAGGGAGGTTTAGATTGGGTATTAGGGAAAATTTCTTCACCAAAAAGAGGTGATCAGGCATTGGAACATGTTGCCTGGGGCAGTGGTGGAGTCACCATCCCTGGAAGTGTTCAAAAGTCATGTAAATGTGGCTCCTGGGGACAAGGTTTAGTGATGGACTTGGCAGTGCTGGGTTTGACAGCTGGACCTAAATCTTAAAGTTCTTTTCCAGCCTTAGTGATTTTATGATTCTGTTCTGTTTCTTGCTAAGTTGAGGAAGCAGATGCCAATGGTCAGTTTGGCTATTTTCTTCCCCATGTCTTGTAATCTCCGTTTCAAATTCAGTCTCTTCCCCGCCCAAATGGGGTATCCCAGTACTACCCATGTTGTGGGCAAGACATAAGTTGCATGTGGAGGGGATATCCTTTGTCAAACCAAGAAACATATTGGAAATGTTAGAAAATCATGTTCACATACACACTTTTTGTCAGCCTAGACTGCTCTGCCCTCCTGGGAAAGATCTAGAAAGGGGTGGATTCACTGCAAATATCACAAAATTAAGGGTGGGATTTCTGCCAAGGATTGAACTGAGAGGAGCAACCCATCTATTTCTGTGCATTTTGGACTCCAGTATGGAATTGTACTCCTAAGGGATTCTCCAAACTGGCTAGAAAGATTCACAGTTTATTTCTGAGCACAGAATAAACTGAGTCTATCTATAGATTTGGCTCAAAACTGGAACTCCCTGGGAATTCCGCTGAAAAACCCCCTCCGTTTTCTTTTCAGAGATAATTATTTTGAGATGGCATGAAACTCTAATCTCCTGTGGAATGGGAACTCTCACATTCAGTTTAGATGAAGTTGTGAAGGGATTCCCTTTAAATCTTTTTCAAGCATGTCTGAAGCCCTCTGAGGAGCCTGAAACCCAATCTGCCAGCTCTGGAAAAGATGGGAACCCGAGCAGTCCTGGAAATCCTGAATAAAAGCCAAACGGTGTTGCAAAAAATTGAGGCAAAACTTATTATTTTTCCCATAGGAAAACTGTTGATATTCCAGGAGTTCAATTTTCTCAGATGAAATAGTTCTAGTGAAAATATCAGTTATATATTTAGACATTTTAAGGGTTTTTTTGTTTGGTTGGTTGGTTTTTTGTTTGTTTGGGTTTTTTTTTTTTATTTTTTTTTTGTTATTTCTAAACCAGTGCACATTAAATGACAATGACACTGCTATCCCACATACAGAATCATAGAACCTCTTGGGTTGGAAGTGACCTCAAAGATCATCTCATTCCAACAGGGAGGGCACCTTCCACTATCCCAGGTTGCTCAGAGCCCCATCCAACCTGACCTGGAACATTTCCAGGGATGGGGAATCTAAAACCATTCTGAGCAGAGATAAATATGAAAGATTATGCAATTCCAATCATAACCTGATGGAGTCCAGCCTTCAAAAAAAACCTATTAAAAATTCTTAGCTCTGACGTCCATGATTTCACCCAACACACAGAGAAAGCAGAAGAAAACTCACTTTTTTTGTCTATGTTGAATGAGAGACATTCACCTGACTCCTGCCATGCCCTTACCAAACCATCCCTAAAACAGACGCACATCTACACCTCTGGAAATAAGCTACCTAAAGAGAACAATTTCTTTATCTTGTCAAAGAGACAAGTGCAGGGTGGTTTGCTTGCAACACATGAACAAGGATGATCCAATTCTCCTTTTCTTTCAATGTCCTTAGTCCCTCCAGCTTTTCATGTCCTGCCTGTATATATCTTCTTAGTCTGAGCCCATTCTTATTTATCAGCCCCCCCTACAGTGGGGAACAGCAGAGCAGACCTGGTATTGTAAGCTGGTTGCATTAATAACTGTTTCCACTCAGGGTTTCCCTGGCTCGAAATCCAAGACTGCATTCCCTATTTTAGCTCACCACCCTTCAGCAGGACTCTGCTTGCCTGGCTGGATGGGTTTTGCAAGGCACAATCCCCTTCCCTGTGTGTTATTGTCATTCTTTGTTAAAGCCTGACCCTGCGATGAGACAAATCTAAACACATTGTGCTGGGATAAACCCTGGTGGTTCAGCCTCAGCTGCGAGGAGCTGGAGCAATCTCCTGTTTTCCTCATGTTCATGACTGATAAAAAAGATAAATTCTTAGCTCTGGTTGTGAGATGGAGTCTTAAAAATGCCATTACACCCCGGCTCTTTGCTTTGCTTGAGGTCTCTCAGTGGATCAGTTAAGGAATATCTGACTAGCAGCTAAAATCCCCTTTATAAAAATATTTGCTGTGCAGCCTGACCAGAAGCTCAGGTACTAGGAATTCTTTGCTGTCCAATTCTCCTTTCCTGTGATTTTAGCTCATTAATCATTCATTTTCATGGAATCATAGAATCACAGAATGGTTTCAGTTGGAAGGGACCTTAAAGATCACCCGGTTCCAGTGTTCCTGCCATGGGCAGGGAAAACTTCTTTTTAATTTTAATGGACTTTTTTTTTTTTATTTCTTTCTCATTGATTTTATTATGCATATCAACAAGTTACATATACTTTTGATTCAACACCTAAAAAATAATATATCCTAATCTGCTTATTTTATTGGTGTCATTTATCTTAATTCTCACAGGGACAGTATCTCTTACAAGGATTTTGAAATAATATATTAATTTTATTTACTGTACACCTGGTAAGTCTGGAATATAACCACACTTCTTTTTTTCCATGTTATTAGAAGAATGACACATCTGGAGAACTAGAACTTATTAACTCATCTCTTCATTTTAGTATCTGCCACTTATGTTGTATAGTGTATGCAGAATAATTCAAACAGCAGTAATTACCAAACAAACATCTTTGTGTTGCAGTAGTTTGCAGCACAGTTTGGCTGCTTCTCCTGAATGAAGAATTGTGGGGTTTGGGGGGGATTAAGTAACTACAGAGGAGCAGAAACTTCAGCTGATTACTAGACATGTCCATCATTCAGTAGAGTTGTGTCTTGGTTTGCTTCATCTCCTGGGAATTAAGTTATATACACTGAAAATTAACATAATTTCTTTGCTGGGGTGAGATCAGAGTCAGGTTGTGCTGTTCATGAACACCAGAGACAGAAGGCAAAAAAAGAGAGGAGACATGAAACGTAACTCAGGAATATCGACTAAGCACTACTTCACATCCAGATTTGGGGTCTGTTCCCAACCAACCTCAGCTATGTCCCCAGATAACACAGATGTGGAAGTTTTTGGAAACCAGTCCTTCAGGAGTCTGTTTATTTAAAGCTCTTTATTGACTTTTTCTGGACTTATTCAGGTTGCTCCCAAAGAGTTTCCTGACTCAGGCCTTGGTGTTGCTGCAGGGTTTTTTGAGCATTATTGAGCAGGAATATCCTTCTTCAAAGTCTGCAGATATTTGGGGAGTTTTTTTCATCTGACCTTTCTTCCACATCACTACAGGGGTGGATAGAGCACTCCAAGTATGTGCTTTACTTCTTTTTGATACCTTTTGAAGCTGGATAGTGAAGGACATGCCATGCATGTGGCTATTGTTAGCACTGGTGTCTTTCCACTTCAGTGTATGTTCGCTCTGTGGCCCAACTTCTCCTTCTTTCACATGGATGAGTCAAGAAGCTGAAAAATAAGTGGATAACCATCCTGAGATTCTCTCCTACACTTTTGCAGCACTGCCTAATTTAAGCTGCTGCTTCCACGCCAAAACATTGGGATTTTAGATGCATTGTCTGGTCTGGATCACTTAAATGTGCCCCACAAGGAGAGGAGGGCAGAGGACATGCTTCCACATAGATGGGAGAGGTACCAGGTGCAGTGGGAGTGGGTGTTCTGTTCTGAGCGTGGAAAAGCTTATATTATTGGGAGGAGAAGGCACAATGGAAACAAGGAGGTCTTCCAGCCTTCCAGCATCTACAGGGAAATACAAGAGAGCTGAAGAGGGACTTTTCGTAGTCATGGAGTGACAGGACTTGGGAAATGGCCTCAAGGTGACAGAGGGCAGGTTTCGATTAGATATTAGGAAAACTCTTTTCTGTGAGGGTGGTGAGGCCCTGGCACAGGTTGCCCAGAGAAACTGTGGCTGCCCCATCCCTGGAAGTGTTCAAAGCCACTTTGGACAGGTCTTGGAGCAACCTGGTCTAGTGGAAGGTGTCCTTGCCCATGGCAGGGGATTGGAATGAGATGATCTTGAAGGTTCCTTCCAACCCAAACCATTCTATGATTGGTTTTGAGCTGTGTAGAGTGAGACCCTGAGGAGTGGGATGTTACCTCTAAGCCACTTCCAGGAAATGGGGCATCAGCAACTTTTCTGGACAACTTGTGCCAGTGCCTCACCACCCTCACAGGGAAGAACTCCTTCCTAATACCCACACTCTGGCTTCAAACTCATCTCATTGAGGAAACCCCACAATTGCCCATTTCTGGTCTTGTTTAGGTTTTTATGTCCTCCAAAACTGTCGGCAACCTCAAGGAAGTCGAATCTGACACCTGAAATCTCTTGTGTTCTGTAATGATTTAGCCTTGGGTGACAGAGGAGGACAAGACAAGCTTCCTTCAGCCCCTCTTTCCCGTGATCATCCCAAGGAGCAGCTCACACGTCAGGAGCGTTTCCATGGTTTCCGTGTCTGGAACAGACTGTGTGTGGTTCCATCCCATGCATTACTCATGACAGACACTGATGTTGGGGTGATTCAGGTGGGCTTTGGGAACTGGGAGTGATTATCTGAAATTATTTATTTTTTTTTTGCTATTCCAACATACATTTTGAAGCAGAGAGTCACCGCGAACAGATGAAGCATGAAAGGAAGAAAAAGTGTTGCTCTCAAGAGCAGGAAAAAAATGATGGGATGGGGTGAAATACTTGCAACCTGAAGGTTTTCCATACTCAGGTGGAAAACTCTGCCTGAAACAAATGGCCAAGGTACAATCCTGTGTCCAGGAACTCGTCCTCATCCTTTGCATGAGTAGATGGAAATGGAGGACAGAAATTACTTTTCAAAATCTGCTGGAAATGGAAGGATCTTTATCCCCGACAAGTTTCTCAAAAACATCCCTGAACATGCATTACTTCCCTTAAATAAGTAATTTTACAGGTCACCTACTGGTTTGAGGGTTTTTTGGCAGAGAATGGGGTTTTAGGGTTTTTTTGATTGCTTTTGTTTGGTTTTTTTTGGTGTTTTGTTTGTTTGTTTTGGTTGATTGGTTGGGGTTTTTTTAATTTTTTTTGTTTAGCTTTTTTTCTGAGGTTGGTTGATGTTGCTTCTTGTCCCTCAACAGTAAGAACTCTCTCAATAAATGGATTTTATAGGACTCGTCTGTGAGTCCAGACCATGAACTCCTTCCTTCTTTAGACATCAGCCCAAAAAAGATCTTTGAAAAAATGTTTTTGAGAGAAAATTTCAGTAGCTACAATGCTTTTTTTCTCCCCAAAATAAAACCCCAAACATCAGAAAACCAAAAAGGCTTACGTAAAATCCCTCCCCACTTGCTTAAGAGTGTTTTCAGCAAAGGACCATCATTTTCTGAACAGTTCAATTTTTATCTGTCATAAGACCATCAAGTGGCTTCCAGTTGTCATGGAGAATGAACTCACTTGCCTAGACTTGGATACTCTGACTTTAAAAGGCCCCTAAAACATCTTTCTCCGGGATAGCAAGGGATCATTAGCAACTGGAGTTCAGGCAGTTTCCAAGGGCAACAAGGGAGCAGGTTCTGCTGTGCCCTGGGTTCCCATCTTGGTGGGATCCAGTGTAGTATAAACATAAACCAAAGGAGGGTAATAGATGCCCAAAAATAAGTCCAGCCCTCATAATATTCTGGGCTTAAAATAAGCTGCCCAAAGCAAAAATAGTAAGAATTCATGTTCATTGTCTGAGTTAGTCCCTTATTGTGATGGCAGGCTAGTGGACACCTCTAAGGCTCACTGAAAGCTCAGATAAAAATATCATAGAATCATGGAATAGTTTGGGTTGGAAGGGACCTTAAAGACCATCCAATTCCACCCCCCTGCCATGGGCAGGGACACCTTCCACTAGCCCAGGTTGCTCCAAGCCCCATCAAGTCTGGTCTTGAACACTTCCAGGGATGGGGCATCCACAGCTTCTCTGGGCAACCTGTGCCAGGGCCTCACCACCCTCACAGGGAAGAATTTCTTCATAATATCTAATATAAAATAATAAAATACCTAGACAATATAATAATATAAATTAATAAAACAATAATAAAATAATATCTAATCTAAAATATATCCATCAGAGATATCTAATTTGCATTTTGAAGGTCCTTATATATGTTGGCATTAGAGATGGATGTGGCTTGTTGATATTGTTGGGAATGGAGGACGGCAGGTTGAGATACAGCTGCAGGTTGCACATGGAGTACAGAGACCAAACTCTGCTTGGTCCTCAGCAATCCAGTATTTGTTTTATGTGGCCTGAAGACACTTCTCCCTTTCTTCTTCTTGTTAGTAGGAGAAAATACTCTTCTCTGAGCGAGGCTGGAGCTTTATGTACTGATTTTGGTACCATGCATTAAACACTGGTGTTGTCACATTTCCCCCTAGCCTGGATGCGGCTGAACATGTGACTGCATCGAAGCAGAACCAAGATGGAAAGAGAGCTCCTCTCCTGCTGCATCTCCTGATCTGAGTGGCACCACGTGGTCTGTAATGACCATCTGTTGATTATTCGTCTCCTGAAGATTGATGGATGTGATTCACGGCCCTTTCAAAACAGGGCTGCTCCCTGACAGAACTGTGAGAGCCTCTGCGAGCACAGCAGGAGGGGGTGACTTTCAAAGCAGAGAATGAAAGAGTGACAAATAGATCCAGATCTTCCATTTTTTTTTTTTTTTCAAAGGACCTTTGTGCAGTCTTACCAAAAGCCCTGGACTCTTAGTGGGGTCTTATGGGAGATTTTCCTATATCTTTTTGAGCTATTTGTGTGACAAATAGTTGCACAAAAGTTTTTGTTGCTGAGGTTGTCAGGACTTCTCCAAGACCCTGGGATAAGCTTTAGATTAAATATTAGGAAGAAACTCTTGGCTGTGAGGGTAGGGAGGCACTGGGACAGGTTGCCAAGAGAAGCTGTGGCTGCCCCATCCCTGGAAGTGTCTAAACCAAGGTTGGATGGGGCTTGGAGCAACCTGGGATAGTGGAAGGTGTCCCCGCCCATGGCATGGATGATCTCTAATGTCTCTTTCAATGCAAACCATACTCAGGTTCTAAGGAAAAAGAAAGTCAGATTTCCTATAGCAATCCCAGAAGCTTCCTATGCCTGGAATCTTGGTAAGGTGTGAGAAAAATCCCCTCCTGCTGGAATCTGCTCTGAACCCGTAATTGAGCACCCCGAGTTGGGACTCCCAAGCAACAGCTTCCCCTCTGAGACCTCTCACAGCCTTCCCCTGGGACTTTACACAAGAGATTTCAGCTACACTTTGCCTGCATTTCTCCTATTTCTTGAACAGAAATAATACTTTCTTAAATCACTGAAATGTTACAAAGGCAAAATTGCAAAAGAAAATTGAAAGATGAAATTGAAAAGGTAAAACTGAAAGGTAGAGTTGAAAGATTGTGTTTCCTTAAGAAAAAAACCACTAAACAACAAAAACAAGCAAGCAAACAAACAAAAAAACAGGAAAAAAACACAAGTTAATTACTGCTGAAAGTAACTTTTTTGCAACTGAGGCACATGATGTCTCTGTTTACTCCCAGGATGGGTGGAGGACAAGCAACAGCCGGATAATCTGGAAATTAAAGAAAGAAAAGTCAACAAATTGAAATGATGTATTGTAGTCATTAGTAACAGCACTGCAATAACCCAGCTTTCAGCACATTTCCAAATGCCCATTTTCTTATAATAAAAATAATTTTCTTACCTGTTCTCCCAAATCCCTTTAAACAGTGCTGGGGTGATGCTGTTCTACTTCCCCCGGGGTGGCTCTTGCATTATTGCTGAGGAGGGAACAATGTGAAGATAATACAGGCTTTTATAGAAACAAATCTCACAGGCATGTTTTCCCTGTGGAAGATGCTCCAACCATTATATGCCTTAGGCAAAGCTTTTCACTGACCTGCTGTGGAGAACTGTTCTGGAATCCCTCCACCAAGGAGGAAAGGGGCCCTGCAACACAGAATCACACAATGGGTCAGGCTGGAAGGGACCAGAGTGGGTTGGAAGGGACCAGAGTGGGTCATCTGGTCCAACCTCCCTGCTCAAGCATCCCAGAGCACATGGCACAGGATTGTGTCCAGAGAGTTCTTGAATATCCTCAGAGAGGGAGACTCCACAATCTCTCTGGGCAACTTGTTTAGGGATCACTTGAGGCATCCACACTTAGCTCATTTATGAGCTTTGCAGACAGGTCTGCTACCATCTAAAAGCTTCATCTAAATCTCTGGTGGCATCATCAAGTAGAAGACACGATGCACATTTCTTCCTTCGAGGTTTCCACAGTTTCTGGTTGGACCAGAAAAAGCCAAAATATCACCTACTCAAGGGACTAAATTTGTAGGGACTAAATTCATACATAATTTTACCTAGCTACATGGAAGGATTTTCTCCGTGTCTTGGTCAGAGTTGAGAGCGTTCAGATTTTCTCTGTAACACTCTCTGGCATGGAGAGCAAATGCCTCAAAGATACTTTAGTGGAGACACTCAGTGTGATCTAGTACTTCACACACATTGGAATGAGCTGCAAAATCACCAACCCGAGTTATTGCTGTTATAGCTGGGCAGGCTGTAAACTGCTCAATTAGGCTGCAAAGCTCAAACACCCACCTTTAAATAAGGTAGCACTATCAAAAAAAATAAGAAGGAATGGCTGGACCAGAAGAGATCATATCCCAGCTCTCTGCCCAAGAGGGCTGTGGAGGGGCAGTGAATTTTGTTCACATATAGGGAAAGGGCCTCAATTTGCTCCAAGGGAGGTTTAAATTGGGTAATAGTAAAAAATTCTTCACTGAAAGTGTGGTCAAGCATTGAAACAGGCTACCCAGCAAAGTGGTGGAATCACCATCCCTGGAATTGTTCAAAACACATGTAGATGTGGTTCTTAGGGACGTGGTTGAGTGATGGACCTGGCAGTGTTGGGTTAACGGTTGGATCCAATGGTCTGGGAGGTCTTTTCCAACCTTAATAATTCTATTATTCTAAAAAATTACCACACCTTTATGAAATCTCTCCCCTCCTTGCTGTTGCCCTCATGTTTCATCTCACCTTCCCTTGTGGATCAGCCCCCACTTGCAGCTTCCTGACACCACCCATGAAGAGTTTTGGCATTATCTCACTGTACTGGATTGCTGGCCAATAAAATATTAGGTGGAATTCAGTGGCATTAAATCCAGAGTGTTGCACACAAGGAAAACAACAGTTCCAACCCTGCGTGCGCAGTGATGGGCTCTGAGCTGGTTATTGCTACCCAGGAATGACATTTGGGTCTTGTAATGAACAGTCGAATGAAATTATGAGCTCATTGCTCTGTAGCAATCAAAAGAGGAAATTGAATGTTCAGGATTATTAAGGAGGGAATAGAAAACCAAACAGAAATCATCATAATGCCACAGAACAAATGCATTTTGGACCTGTGTCTTGAATATCGTGTGTGGTGCTTGTCCTCCCCTCTCAAAAGGCTTTAAAGGTCTCAGAAAAGGCTCAGAGAAGATACCAGAAGGATGGGAAGGAACAGCTGCAGCAGAACAGAAAAGGATTAAATAGATGTGCAGACTTCAGTCCCCAAAAAGACATTTTGGGGAGGGGATTTGCAAGGCTAAAATCGTGATGAATGTGGAAACAGAGACAGGGAAAGGAGTGGGTTCTTCACAGGCAGTGTGTGGTTGAGCTGTGGCATTCCTTGCCACGGGACAGTGCTGTTTCCAGGGAAAAACTCATGGAAAAAAAATCTTTTGAGTTTATTATTACACTGTGCAGTATCAGAGTCTACCTGCCTTACTTTTGTGCTCTGTAACCACTCTCAGTCAAGACATGGGCTGAAATTGTTTTTTTGATCAGACACAGTATTTTTATTTTAATGTACTTTTATTTAAGGTTTTCATGCTGAATTATCAAAGATTTATACAGCCACAGCTGACTTTATTAGGTAGGAAAGGAGAGGAAAGTCTCATTGAAACCACAAAAATTATTTATTTGGTTAACAGCAGGAAACAGAAATCCCACAGAAAAGTGGGAAGACAGAACTGCATAGATAGCTTCTAAAAATGCAGTTATTGCTATGAGAGGACATCATCCAATCTATGGATGATAAATAGGGGAGAGAAGAGTTGATGAGAATGTCAAAGTAAGCTTCTCCCATGAAAAGCTCCAAGGAATCAGTAATGCTTGCAATATGAACTGGTGCCAGGCCTCTGCAGCAGAGCCAGCTGCAGGCAGAATAACCTATTTAAATAAAAAATCCTCTCTTTTCTCACTTTGTGCTCTGTTAATAATAACAATAATCATTCAGGTTGGCTTGGACAGGCTTAGAACTAGTGAAGCAAAGATTTAATAGGGTTCCAACAAGTCTAGATTTTTTTTTTTTTTAAATGTACTTTTTTCTGCAGTGTGCTCAAGGCCGTGCTGCTCGGCTTGCAATAACATCTTACGTGTCTGAGAAGGTGGGGGGAAGAGGAATTTCCTGGATCATTGTGTCAGCTTCTCACCTTACCCGTCGCACCTTAAAAATCTGCCATGTTGTGACCCAAAGGGTCTCCATTTCCCTTTCTCCCTCTTTTAGACTTTCACTTCTATTCCCATTGGACACCTCCTTTTGGGATGTGATCTGGCAGAGCTCAACGACTGGGTGTTCTCCCGAGTTTTTGTGCACAGGCACGTCTTTGTCTCACCTGAAATAAAGGTCAGTGAGTCACAGTTTGTCCGAGGAGGTTGTTAAGGACACAAATATGTGCCAGGTTAGTGGCGCTCTGTCCTTACGTGCACTCACACAGATAACCTGAAAGGAACACACATCTGAGTGGTTTCTTGCTAAATTATCCCCTCTTTGATTAGATGATGCTTTTCAGCTTGATTTAAGGTTGCAGATCTGGAGTTTGCAAACAATAAGCATCAAGTGTCAGACAGCGAATTAATCTTCGGCTGAAATATATTGCTAAGTGGAAAACGCTTCTTTTCGCCTTTATTTTACACTGGTTTTATGTCTTTTGCAATTTGCAGATGGCAGCTCTAGTAGCTTTTCTTGCTCGTGGCTCTAAAACCAAAGAGTTAAAATCATAATCTCCTTTAATTTCATAAGCAAATCAACAAGCAGATAAAGTAAAATTAAAAAAAAAAAAGACAGAGAGAGAGGAAAACAAGATATGCTTCTGGCGACAGAGTTGTGCTGTGGTGGATTTGAGTTTGATGGAAAAGTCTGCTGGCTTCCTTTGAGCAATGACTTTGCAAACCCTCCTCTTGGGGGAAATAATATCTTTTTGCTTTTTTATGGAGCTTTTCATCCATCAGTTTATGAAGGAATAAGTACAAACTATTGTTAATGAGGATAGCTGGGACTCATTTGTAGACTAGGCATTTAACAGACAAATTAGAGAGCAAGTTCTGCGCTGGGAAGAATTTACAGTGTTGAGAGGCAACAAAGATGAGGGATGGGAGGTGACAGAAGCCAGCGGTAAGAAACAAACAGTGGTGGCATAAATCCTCCCTCCACACAGCAACAATCACAATCACTTTGGTCATTTATTGACATGCCCACAAGGACTGAGGAGCTTTCCAATAGGACCTTAAAAACGAAGGAGATGGAAGTATGACATTTAGGGAGGAGACCTGGAATGAGACATGGAGGAGAAGTGAAAACCATTTTGCCATTGCAACCACCACCACCTTCAGCCCAAGGTGATGTGCCCACTGCCCTCCCAGAAGACAAATTCCTGCTTATTTACCCATTTGCGTGGGTTAAATCAGGCTTATTGTGCTCGGTTCATGCTCACTGGGTCCACACAAGTTGGATGTGGATGCAGATTGTGCATGTCAAGCTCTCTCAGGCAGTGTGTTGTTCAAGCTGCTTCACAATAAGCTTAGAAAACACAACTTCAGCTCAGGGGGACCCCACTAAGGTAGGAAATACCCTGACAGCAGAAGTAGGATTTGGATTTTTTCCCCTCTCAATGTCTGCCATGAGAACCATGTGAAAACATGTCTTTGCTGAGGTTGAGAGAAGCCAAACGGATGCATCAGGGCAGATATGTTCTGTGTGGGTGTGCAAAGAGGACACGTGAAGTGAGCTGGACTTGCTCAGGGCTGGATTTACACGAGTAAACAAGGTGTCTCTCCTGGAAGTGCCAATATCTGAGGCCATCACTGCTGGCTCCCTTTCAGGTCAAGGAAGAGTGAGTCAGCAGAGCCAACAGTTCTTAGGACATTAGTCATCTCATGTCCATCTCTATTTGGTCAGGCACAACCTGTTCCCTACATCAGGTGAGATGAATCCCACCCCAGGACAAACCTGCCCTGCTTCCTTTGCAGTGGGGTGTGCCAAAGTCATCTGCTCAGGTACAGACACTGCAACAGATGCAGTGATAATTCCTGGGAAAACTTAATTATCTTAGGTAATTAAGCTCTCACTGCTACCACAAACACACCCCTGGCTGCACCCAAGTGGGATAATTTAATGATAGTTTGCAAAAGTCCTCTCAAGCTGCAGTGGAAATGTTTCATATTGTGAAATGTGAAACCTGTGTCTGGAAAACCCTCCAATTTTGATTGCATGGATGTTTTTAACCAGAATTTTCAAGTTGGAAAAGGAAACTCAATCGCTTGTTATGCAGGGGAAACCTGTAAATTAGGTATACACCTTCTCTGTTACTGGTTTTCTACAATGTACACAAATAACTGACTGAAAAGGTTCCCTTGCATGGCACATGGGCAGCATTAAGGGCTGGTTGAGTGACCTGGGCATGGCCATAGGACTGTGTTTCCCCTTTCATTGTGACAATACTGTCCTAGATCTTGACGCTCCTGCAGCCAGCAGTGCTGGAGGGCTTTAGGGCCACTTATAGAAGGCTGGTATGACATTGGGGAACATATTAGGAAGGCTGGCAGACCACTCCTAATGGAGTTTTACTGTTTGTGCCTATCCCTTGGGTTATTTTTTTCCATGCTCTACTGGATTTAGGCTCTGAACCATGTATATCTTATATCTTGGCACAATCAACACCTGGAATGACTCTTTCCAGTACCTCTACACCCAGAATTACATCCTCAACCCACTGCAGAACCAATGAAGTAAAGGTAATTTCAATAACATGTGTCAACCAAAGATACTCAGGAAACCTCTGAGCTATCAAAACTCAGCATTAGTGACCTAAAACAGTAGGAAGTCTCATCACTCTGACTGGAGGTCTGGTGGTTTCCACGACTCTTCTCTGGAGCTTCTCATCAGATTTACTTCTCTAGTAATCTCATAAACATAAAAATTTACTGGTTTTGGGTTATGTGAAGGTGTTGATTGGATTAATCTAAATATAGATGAATAGTTCATGATCCATTATCTCCTAGACAGCTGCTGAATTATTTATTTACTTTTGTTTTTACTTTCTCCAGGTATGAAGCTCATTTAGTTCAAATGGGCCCTGCTACTCCTGTGTAGTCCAACCTCACAAATTTCAAACTCAATGCAGATTAACTTTCCCAAGGCCACTGAGATCATTTTAGGCCAGGAGTGAAATTCAGAATGTCCTACAAACTCAATGGACAATTATCCACTGGCCCAGTATTTTCTGAGTTTTAACCTTTAAACACAAGTGAGTTCCCAATTTGCAGAAGAAAATATCAAACAAAACCAAACAGGATCAAACTTTATCAGTAAAACAAAACTGCTGACTCACAGGTTTTTCAGTCCAAACTCAGTTTAATCATTTTGTTTTGCAGGAACGGGGTATAATTAGAGAACCAGTGAGCATGTAACTCTGAATTTATTATGCAAGCAGCTATGAAAATGACTGTCTTCAGCACAAAATGATTGAATGTCATTAAGAAGAGTGAATCCAAGGGTGAGACCCCAGTGGGATACCCTCGCCTGGGAAAGCATAATTGGATAAAGTAGCATGGGGCCATGAAAACCCAATTTGCCTCTCTCTGATGCTTGCATGGACTTCCTCCCCACATCTTCATCAGCCGTGGAGCTGGGAAGTCAAATGAGGTAGATCAATCATTGGGATGAGCTCTGCCATATGTGGGGAAGCTATTTTGGTGCAAAACAAAACAAAAAGCAGCTAGAGCCACATATTGATGTTAATCTGCCCTTCTGCAGCTACCAACTCGTTCAAGATGCTTGGGCGTTGTTGAACAAATTGCGGGCTGGTGGAGATAAAGGAATCTGCACACTTGGGAATTGCTGATTCCTTCACTGAGTCACCTTCCAGCATCTCCTCCATCACTATCTGAGTCTGTACCCACAGAGGTAGCAGGGCTCCCTGAACAGGCCTGGTCCCAAGAGCCAGGGGAGCATTGAGCCTACAAGCTCAGCTGCAGGGACTGGTTTTGAGTGTGCTCTTAGCCCAAGCTAAGAGCTTTGGGGTTTACTGGGATTTAGTTTGAGCCACAGTGAACATGGAAAGAATACAGTCTGAGAGCTACCACAGCCCAGCTGACAGGTGGGAACAACTGAAAGGACCACAGAGCTGAGCCTTATGCTTCTTAAAATGAGCATTTCTTTCAACCATGTGGGTGGAAGGACTCAGCCACTGCTGTCCATAGATGAGCATCGACATGTTTCTGGCCTCACAAGTCTGGAATTAACAGATATCAGAAGAAATGAGTCTGAATAGTTGTTAGAATAAATAAATAAATAATAAATTTCTTGAAAGGAACTCTCCTGTGTCTTAGTGAACCCCCTAATTTGGAGAAGTCATTGGCTTGTTTATTGCCATTAGAAAATGATGGTTCCCCACGGCCTTGCAGTTGTTCGAGATTATGCATTGGTGATTTCCATCTTTATCCAGGGATTTATCCTTAACTGTACATGACCTTGTGAATTATAGGACAAGAGGTAATGGCTTTAAACCAAAAGGGTTCAGGTTTAGATTAAATATTAGGAACAAAGTCTTCCCTGTGGGGGTGGTGAGGCCCTGGCACAGGTTGTGGATGCTCCATCCCTGAAAGTGTCCAAGGCCAGGTTGGACAGGGCTTGGAGCAACCTAGTCTAGTGGAAGGTGTTCCTGCCCATAGCAGGGGGTTGGAACAACATGGTCTTGATGGTCCTTCCAACCCAAACCATCCTATGATTCTGTGAATGCATTTCTCAGGGCTTATGTATGTTCTTATGCAAACAGCATTAATATGTTTACACTCTTACATATGGGTGTGCACTGATGTTTTTGAGCCAAATTATATGAGTTCTTAGTCTGCAGAGTTTAATTTACTGCTGAAAATAATACGGTACTTTTCACCAGCACATAAATTTCTTCCTGTTTGTTGCCTCTCCTGCAGAGTGAGGACACAGACACTTGTTAGTTTGAGCTACTGCTCTAAACTGTCAAATTTCTCCCTGGTCAAGCAGAAGGCAAACAAAGCACCTTCTGAAAGTGCTGCTTTTTCTGAACCCAGGCAGAACGTTTTAGTTGATTTAGGACATTGATTATGCAGGGCTGGGGGCACCTTGTACCTTCATTTTATATCACTGCTGTCTTATCTTCTCTGCTCTACCTGTCCCTGCTTCCTTCTCATGAAAGTCTTTGCCTGCCCAGGAAATATCAGGTGGAAAAAGCTTTCCTGAAGGAGGATGGGGGAAGAGAAAAGATTCTGTCTGATCTGCAAGTTTTGCTGATATTTCATACCCCTCCTTAAGCCAGATCCCAAAAGTGCAAGGTCAGTGCTTTCCCAGTCCTGTAATAATCTGGAATCAGATCGGTTTGCTAAAGACTTTTTTATTTGAGATATGAAAAAGTTGCCTGAGCCCCTGTCTGTAAAGAACACAGTTATTACCTTTGTGGAGAGAGCAGCTGGAGCATAATTGATGTTGAGCAATGTGATAAAACTGGTACAGTATTAAGCTCTTTGGGGAAGGTTTTGTCCTTTAGCAGTGTGTTGATATAGTGTCTGGATGCTGCTACAGTCTGAATGCAATGAATTAATATAATAGCAATGAGAGGCAATAGACTGTTGTTTTTTTTCATGCAGAGCATACTGGAAGAATATTCCTAGATTCCAGTTTGCTCCTGGAATTACTAACTGTAGTTTTTCTGACATAGATTGGCTAGAGGAAGGTGTTCCTGCCCATGGCAGGAAGGTTGGGACTAGATACCTTTAAGGTCCCTTCCAACACAAACCATTCTACAATTCTATGATTGATTCCATGAAACTTGCTCTTTCAGTACAGAAGTGTAGCTTTATAAAGGTATCAAATGAGCCTGGGAAAGGCTACCCAGGAAGTTATGATATCAATAGAGGGAAAATTGGTTGCAGTGGAGCAATAGAAAAAATAAGCAACGTGGAACATCCTCTGGAGGGGGCACATATCTCAGTAATCAAGGAGAGTCCATCACAAAGGGCTGTGAGTTGAAGTCCTGATGGATTTATTTGGACTGCCAAAAAAAAAAGCCTTGGGTTGGTGTCAGGCACGAGACTATAAAGAATCTGTGTGGCCAAGGGAGAAGTGTTGCAGGGCTGTCATGGGCTACAAGATGCTTGAGAGACTCTGCTCTGGAGCCAGGCTGGGAGTGAAGGGACTGTTCAGCATGGAGAAGAGAAGGCTCTGGGGTGACCTTAGAGCCCCTTCAAGGGGCTCCGAGGGAGCTGGAGAGTGACTCTAGAAAATGGCATTTGAGAGAGAGGATGAGGGGGAATGACCTTCAGCTGAAAGAACCCAGGTTTAGATTGGATAAGAGGAAGAAATTGTTCCCTGTGAGGGTGGTGAGGCCCTTGCACAGGTTGCCCAGAGAAGCTGTGGCTGCCCCTGGATCCCTGGAAGTGTCCAAGGCCAGGTTGGATGGGGCCTGAAGAAACCTGGGCTAGTGGGAGTTGTCCTTGCCTGTGGCAGGGGGACAGAACTCTATGATCTTGGTCACTTCCAACCCAAACTATTCCATGATTCTATGATTCACTTTATGATTGTGCAATTGTGATCACTGTGTTAACAAGGAGAAGGTCTGAAGAAGAAGGATGGATGTGGCCTGGAAAAAAATAGGTAGCAGCAATATAAAAAGATATGCACCCAATGCACAGTTGTTCAAGTTTAGTCATGAGGAAAGAACTGCAAAGAACAGCAGAGGTTTGAACGCTTTGCTGAATAAATGCCTATTCAGTAAAAAAAAAGAGGCTTTTCCTCACATATTTTTTGGTAAACAAACAAGCAAATGAGCTCTCACACTAAAACTACTAAATAGTTCTGCATTCTGATTTATGAAGGATGATCATAGCTAGCAAATACCAACAGATAAAAGTTTGGAATATCTCATATGGGACTGTCTGGAGCAATAATTCTCATTAAACTTGTAGTTAATTTGAAAATTTAGCAGCAACAAATGACATTTTAAAAACTATTTTCTGTCACAGGCACTTTCGCAGGATGGAGGTAATTTAGAAAACAAATTTTATTGGATATTTTTAGTGGGAAACTCTTTATAGGAAAAAATAGTTAGATCATTTTTAGCAGATAATTATGATATCAGGATATTCAAGTGTTGGTATTCAAGGAAACACATAGACTGGAAGAGATATATCTCCTAGGGAACCCACTAAAAATACCTTTAGGATTATTAATGTTATAGATAAAGAAAATTAAAAGAGCAGTGACAGAATGAGAGCAAGTGGTGAAAAAACAGGCCCATTCCCCGGTGTCTTCTAGAAAAGGTTAAGAAAATGACCCATTTGCTGTGGTAGATCAGGTGATGTGGGCCTGTCAGGCCCTCAAATGTTTCCCTCCTTGTGATTCCCATATTGAATCTCTGCCTTGCCTGGGTTCCCACCCCCAACCAGAGCAGTGATTTTGCAAAGCAGCCAATTTGGGTGTAAAATGGCATCTTTCACTGCTTTTTTAGGCTTCACAGAAACCCCCATTCCCATCCTCTTCCCTCTCATTTCGTTTTCCAGCCCCTAAAAAGGAAGGTATGGCAACTACAGGATCATCCCTGGTTTGTTAGTCTTTCTTTGGCTTAATCTTTTCCCTGTGCAGGACTAAACCTGAAGAGCAGAGTTTCTGAGAACTTTTCCCCAGGATCTCCCTCATCTGCTTGACTCTGAAAACATTTCTTTAGGGCCTTCCATGAGTGATGTCCTGTGAGCCACAGATGGAGAACCACCTTCGAAGGCCTCAAAAATATGCTGGGATTAAACTCTTTGACGTAAGACCTTTCTTCTTAAAGCAGGACTGAGCTCTTCATGGAGGGGATGGGAACACTGGTGCTTTAACAATGAGGAAACAGTTAAAAGACCAAGCATCACATGGGCAAGACACCTTGAAGGCAGCTTTGTGGCACTTAACTCTTATAGAATCCTAGAATCACAGAATGGTTTGGGTTGGAAGGGACATTCGGGATCATCTAATTCCAATCCCCCTGCCATGGGCAGGGACACCTTCCACTAGACCAGTTGGTCAGACCCCCATCCAACCTGGCCTGGAGCACCTCCAGGGAGTCCACAGCCTCTCTGACCAAGCTGTGCCAGTACCTCACCACCTTTACAATAAAGAATTCTTTCCTCATATCTCATCTAAATCTACCCTCCTTTATCTTAAAGACATTTCCCCTTGTCCCATGACACACCCTTCTGGAAAGTCCTTCTCCATAATTCTTGTAGTCCTCTTTAGGTACTGGAAGGCACTATAAGTCTCTCCCTTCTTCCTGCTCTCCCCTAACCAGCTTTTGCTGACTGTCCACATTTTTTGAGCTGTGATGCTCAGAAGCTCAGCTGGGCGAGAGTCTTTTCCTGGACTCAAAGGATTGGACGGGTATCCTTGGGCAAAATTGAGTGTCTGTCTTGTAAGGAGATCTGAGCAGGCTCCTGCAGGTTCCTCTTGGATGCCCACATTCATTTTGACAGGATGACACCCATCACCCCTCTGTGAGTACCCACCCTTCACGTCCATCTTCACTAGCCTTCCTTATCTTGCTTAGGAAAATGTCATGTGAAACACTATCCAGAGCTTTTCTAATGCCAGTACATAACCCCTGCTGCTTTCCTTCTGCTCCCAAAACCCATTACCCTGTCCTGGTAAAACAACTGTAATTGTCTGACATAATTGCTTCTGATAAGATGGAGATCTGGAGCTACCACAGGAACCAAGATAACAACACCAGTCTGGGAACTAAGCAGGGACGAGAGGAAACAGCAAAGGATTTCAAGTAGCAAACACCAGCTGAAATAGTGGGAATTCTTGGCCAGCTGGAAGGTCGCTACGCGTGTTGTCTTACGGAGACCACCACCAGGTCTCATGGGGCAACCATATGTGCCAGCACTTTGGTCTAGATGGCTTTTGGGGACTTGGTTTTCTTGTACTCATTAAAAAAACCTCATCTGGGGAAAACTTGAAGAGAAATCAAGATTAAACAGGATGGTTGCTGAAAGGAGACCCTAAAATGATTTCTCTGTTCGATCAACCTTATCAGTCCTTCTTCCTCCCTCTTCAGCTGTTTCTGGACTCAGTTTTTCCATAGGGCTGTTTTTTTCACAAGAGATGCCCCCAAGTTATTTTTCTTCTGGCCATACACCCCCCTTTATTTAGAGTCAAGAACCTTGAGTCAGGTAATGCCTCACTTGGCCAACTACTCCATCACTCTCCAAACAACAACACCCAGACACCCCCCAGCCATCAATCCAACTGCTTCCCCCGCCTCCACCAACCCATCTTCTTGCCAAGAGCAAGAAGAGCTTCCCTGTTCCCGAAAGCCTGCCACTCTAATTTAACAGGTTTCTCATAAAGTCTAGACATTTCCTGAATTGCATGTAAAAAGCTTCTGCTCCACTTCCAGCGCCATTAATCCTCCCAGCTCCAGGCCCACCAAGGCTGACGTTCCTCCAGTGGCTCTGGGTGAATTACAGTTTAAATGACAACCGTGCAACTCCTTGGCAGTGGCTCTGTGCCCTTTGTTCCTGTATTTTTCTGGATGGAAGGAAAGAAATGATAAATTCCTTGGGGGTTGCTGCCTGTCCCATTGCAGCAGAAATTAACTGGGCTGGGAGATTTCGGTGCAAATTGGATGGTTTGTAGCACAACTGGTTGATAGAACCCTCCTGCAAGGGAGTGGAAGCTCTTACTCTCAGACTCCCAGGGTGTCTCTGTTGACTGTGCCATAGATGTAGAAGATGAAAGGCTAATGGAGCAGTTAGAAAGTCTTTTGGTGCCTCATTTACTTTCTACAGAGCCTTCCTTGGCATTAAGTTCAGTTTTGCTTCCAGAGTCCTAAATAGAGCCATTTGCAAGATTTTCTTTTTAAGTTTTCTTTTAGATAAAAACAGCTTTTTTTCCTCTCAAAAAACAAAAATCACCACTGTTTGTAGTTCTCGCATTTTCCTGGTTTTGGTGATATCTGGAGAAACCTTTTGAAAAATCCATCAGCACTCAATATGCAATTTTTCCATCCTTTCCTTCTTTCTACTTTTCTGCATTCCTCTTTGCCTACTGAGAAAAATAAAAATAAGTAAGAGAGGACCAGGGGACATCAGTAAATTTTTATTCATAATCACCACTCTAAAACCAAGGACTGAATTAAGTCTTTTTGCCACAGCATTGGAGTTCATACTCAGTGGTCCATCCAGTGATGGAGAGAGAAATGTCCAGGGCTGGGCTGCTCTTCTTCATTTACCATTTCACTGAATCATTTTATTTTTATTTATCCATTATTTATCCATTTTTACTCATGCTGCTGTTGGTGGTGCACACACTGTGTAGATCACATGTAGAAATCACCCCTCTAGAAGCACCTCTTTCCCCCATCGATGATGAGTCATATTGATGATCTATTTAACCTATTTACCAGGTGCTTTACCAGTATCTCCAGCTGCTAATTTTGTCATCACTACTCAATAAAATGCTTCGGGAAGGTTTGCTGCTCTGTAGAAGGATGCACAAGGCATCTTTGCAGCACCAGATCGGTTTAATTGTGGTTCATCCGACACGGGATACCCACAATCCCACGCTTTCTGCATTTTCTCCCACATGAGAAGACTTCTCAAAACCTGACCCCAAATTCAGTGCAACCATTTACCCTGTCTTTGAGGATTTTAGGGTGTAAATAACTCTACCTGAACATTCAATGCATTTCTCTCAGTAGATATGCATTACAATGCTCTTGGTTTCTGAATGACTGCAGAGGTTTTGACACCCAGAGGTGATATTTAATTTTCCACCATTATTGGTAATTCCAAAGGGATAAAAAGAAATAGTCATCGTGCACTTTTTCTTAGACATTATAAACCATCTCCATCTATCACTGGGGTCAGATATCACTGCTATTTTTCCTTTCTATCCCAAAGTACCTGACCTTTTAATTGATGCCCTCTTTTTTTGATTTTTCCTGGATGTCTTCTGAACACTTCAGATATCATTATTCAGCTCAGTTTTCATCACTTTCCTTTTTCATTTTAAGTTATCACATCTTTTTCTCAGTTTCTAATCAGCATTTTCAGGTTGCTCACAATGTGAGGTATGCTGTGTTTTACTGAATACCTTGTGCAGTAGCACCAACTTCTACAACCCTGTGTCACTGGGGAAAAAAAAATAGACTGTTACCTTGTCCTGAAGCTGGGATTGATCCTGACTCCCAGCTCTTCAGTGTTTCCTTGAGTGCTGCCTCTGCCTCCTGCAAAGGGAGGTCCTGGTAGATTTAGATTGGATATTGGGAAGAAATACTTTACTCTGAGAGTGGTGAGGCCCTGGCACAGGTTGTCCAGGGAAGTTGTGGCTGCCCATCCCTAGAAGTGTTCAAGGTCAGGTTGGATGGGACTCTGAGTAACCTGGGATAGTGGAAGGATCCCATGGCCTGGGGTTGGAATGAGATGATCTTGAAGGTCCCTTCCAACCCAAACCATTCCATGATTCTAGGATTCCATGATCTTCCCCACTAGCAGGCTTCCTGACAGGACTTCAGCTCCTGAGAAGTCAAACCCATTTTGGTGTTTACTCCCTTGTGTGGGGTGTCTTGATTCCTGTACCAGTCTCCAACCCACAAGTGGCCATTAGGATTCTCCAGCCTCTTTCTTCCGTGCTGCTAATGAGGCTGTTAAGGAGATTGATCCAACATTGATCCACACTGTGGTCCAACTGACACCTCCTTGTGACTCACCTTCTATCCCAAAGTAGGACATGCTGCTATTAAGGCTCTGGATTTGGATTCCGGAGAGCTGGCATTTGTCCATCTCTCATTTATCTTCTTGTTGTATTTGCACAGGGGATTTATTTCCTTTGAACTACTTCTCCCTTGGTGCGGGATGGATAAGAACACTGCCCTTCCCCAGGGAAGAATTTTCAGGGCATATTTATTAAAGTTCATGTGGTCACATGAATATACCCACACTTAGAAGAGGAGTTTATGGTTATCTGACCTCCTGGTCAGTCTGGAGTTGCTTCTGTATATCAAAAAATGGAGATTTCTGTTGGATTCCTAGATTTGGATATGAGAAAAAGAAAACTACTATGTTTAAACAAAAACCTTGACCTAACTGGGAAAAAACCTCCATCTAGAGTCCAGACAAGGATCCATTGATGTCAGGGATTTGGAACCTCCTGCCCAAGCCTGGAGAAACCATGCCCTGATCTCATCAAACCTCTGCAGAAGACCTACTGTGCCTTATCTCTCCCTTTGTGTTCCCTGGATCCTTGCATTCTGTAAACCCGAATACCTTTTTTCCCTTGTAATTCCCCCAAGATAAAATGAATTTTCCTCTATGATGTATGTGTAAGACCCCCAATTTTTTAACCTGTTTTTTTCCCCTCACATCATGCCCTGAAACCCCCTATTTGTAATAAATTGTAATAGTTACAACCCCCTGTTGAATATGTAGATCCTAAACCCTTTAAATATGAACTTGTAAGTCCAATAAAGCATTCCAGTTTTCTACCTCCGCTGGAATCATCTCAGCATTATTGACCTCTACAGATTTCATTATCCTGTGGTTTCTCAGGAAACAGCAAACAAGAATTTTTCTCATCTCAGGTACTTGTGTGCATCACCTCATCCACTCACTAGAGCTAAAGGGACCAGAACTGAGGGTCTTCATGAGCTTTCTGCTCTAATTGTTGCCTCAATCACCAAGAAAGGGAAAATGTTACAAATTCTGAGTGCAGTGAATTACTTTTAATTCCCAGGAGCTTGATTTTTCCATGTTTTACTTTTGAAAAAAATGGCAAAACCCCCCCCTGGATTTTAGTACTTAATTAAAGACATCGCTAATACTTTTTACCAAAGTTAAAATTTATTGAGACCACTCTGTGGGGACACATGAACCTGGATAAAGGTTATTCTTTGTTTTTCATGCATCCACCAATTTTAAGCTCAGCAGTCCTCTCACAGACAATACCAATTAATATCATGAGCTGTACTTTGTGTGAGACTGTTTCAAATGTCATGTCATTAACTGGCATATTAAATCTGCAAATTTCCCTTCACCCACTAATTTTATAATTCTGTCAAAGAAAGCAATTTTTCATGCTATAATTCCTTTCTCCCCTTTGCATCCATCCCTTGCTGCTCCACACTCATGGTGTGGCACATTTTGTGGTGTCGTTGCTTTCCCCATCCCACAAATCTGTGCATGGGGCTCTCACCAGAAAAGCTGGCTTGGCTCTGGCCACAAAATAATCAATGCGACCTGTTGATGAGGGCAACTTCCCCCTTCTTCCTTCCCAGTCCCACATTCCAAGGAGTTTTCTGCTCCGAGCTGACTCTCTTGCTCTTTGGCTGTTTGGAGGGGGAGGATGCACCATGGGAGTGAGGAAGACATTGGAATGATGAGTTGTTGTGACCACTAGAAAATGCAATAAGACCTTTCCAATCCTACTTGTGTTCAAGGCCAGGTTGAATGGGGCTTGGAGAAACCTGGTCTAGGGGAAGGTGTCCCTGCCCACAGCAGGGGGATTGCAACTGGATGATCTTTAAGGTCCCATCCAACCTGAACCACTCTAAGATTCTATAATTCTATGATTCTACTTTGAAGACCAAATTAAACCTGCAGAGGGACCTGAAGTGGAGATTCCCACATGGGATTCTTTCCCATAGTAGAAGATCACGTCCCTTCTTCCAACAACTGACACCTTTAGGCTCAGATTCTCTAAAGAAAGTGGGAAGCAAACTCCCAATAGATTTATCCTAATTATAGTAAAGCCTTCCAGGGCAGGTGGCCTTGCTGTGCTCATGACCTTGGGAAGAACAAGTAAAGACAGTGAGTGTGTGATCACCATGTTGGAAACCTACAGCTATTGATGGGAATTGGTTGGACTCAATGACCTTGGAGGTCTTTTCCAACCTTAACGACTCTGTGATCCTACAATGATTCCATGAAATGTCTTTGCTAAGGTGTTGAGAGCCCAGTACTCTCTTGGATTTGCATTGATAGAGGGCAACTGTGGAAATGGAAACTGGGATACTTGTCTGTGCTTCTGTACAGAGCTGGAATTGTGTTTCCTCCAGTCACTCCACTGACTAATGTCAGATTTCCAGCTTTTACATGTAAAATGATTTGGTGGGGAATCATAGAATCATAGACTGGTTTGGGTTGGAAGGTACCTTAGAGATCATCGAGTTCCAACCCCCCTGCCATGGTCAGGGAACCTTCCACTTTCCAACAGGGACCATGTTACTCAGAATTTGAGTCAATAACTCATAAACCTCATTTAAAGAGGTCTGTAGGACCAGCTCTGGTGGCTCAGCCTGTCTCCCTTCCAACTCCCCTGTCCGTGACAGCTGGTGCTCATGAACACTTAGGCTGAGAGCACAAAATGGGACGTATAAAGAGGTAATTTCTTACATTTCCTGGCTGGGAGTACATCTGATTAAATAAACATCTTTGTCAAAACAAATGGGGAATAAATTGAGTCAGTAAATGGACAGCCAGTCAACACAGACAGTGGAATTTAGGACATGATTCATTGGATCATGAAACAGATTTATAAAAAAGGTCAGGTGACTCACTCCTTAAAAATACCTATATATCTTAATTAATTATAAAGACAACTTGCTTTGACATGTTCAGTCTCAGTTCTGTCGACATCTACAGCTACATGGCCTGAGCCAAACTCAAACTGCCTGATAAAATCCTGCAGTGGTGAATCTGTGTGACAAAATCCTGTCCTGGTGGGCACCTCCCTGAAGGGAATTTCACTTTTTTTTCCTTCCCCTGGAGTCTTTAAAAGTCTGTGCTTGCTCACCTCTCCCCACTCATTTCAGAAGCTGAGAACTTCACGTTATCTTTCCGCAGACTTTCAAAATGAACAGCACAAAAGTGTCATTTAATTAACAACTTGCCACCATCAGCAAGAGTTAGTTTGAGCAGAGCCCAATTCATTTTGGAATTAGATATTTCTGTTGCAAACAAGGCAGCAGCGAGGGTGATCTACAACCTTTGTAAATTTTACTAGTAATAATTTTTGATATTCTTTGAAAATCAATTCCAAGTTCTATTCATTTCCTCCCCTCATCCCCCTCCCTCCCCATTGAGATTTAGATCGTGGTACTCGGAATAGTTTTAATCCATTACAGGAATAATTCCAATTATCGTTCCACACTACTTTTACAACCTTTAATTTTACTGCCTTTTTTTTACAGTGGATGGACAGAGCCATTACCATGGCAAGTAAGAAAGTGGATGTTCGGGAAGGTTTTGAGTCTACCCAAGTGTGGGCAAACCCAACTTTTCCAGCTGCCTCTGTTCAGCCACCTCCATCCATCTTTCCCATCTGTCCTTCTGTCTGGTCTTGACAATTCCTCTCTCCTACAGGTGCACAGGGAGTTTGCAGGTGGAAGGGGATTGTCTGGAGGAAGGATTTGGGACAGGCACAGCTCCACCTGCTCTGCTTTCGCACAGCGGGAGTCCAGCCGTGCATGAAGAATGGTAATTACCTGTTGTAAATCAAGAAAATTCACTTTGATGTACTGAATTTATATCACCCCTCTCTCTACCTTTTCCCCCCCTCCCCTTCTTTTGGCAGGATTAATATTCATATATATGTATATGGAGACAGGCAGAAGGAGAAAAAACTTTTCAGTAAGGCTGCAAGAAATTGGTTTTGGTTGTTAGTTGTAACATGGTGCTCCCAGGACCCCTGATGAGATCAGGACTCTGATGACTTCTGTGCATCCTGAAGTAGCCCAGAGCATTTCTAGTCCAAGCAAGCAGGACAAAGGACACACATTACACCTGTTTAGCAATTGGAAACTGAGGCAGAGAGTTTCTAATATGTTCAGCTTATACTACAGAGAGTATTGGTTCCACAGTCAGTAAGTAGATTTTCACCATTTTACCCTCGATCAGGGCCTTCAGTGACAAGAATATTGTTAAAGACTGTTCCCCAAACTATTTAAAATAACATCATAGAATCACAGAATGGTTTGGGTTGGAAGGGACCTTAAAAACCATCTTGTTCCAACACCCCTGTCACGGGCATGGACATCTTCTACTGGACCAGGTTGCTCCAAACCCTGTTCAACCTGGCCTTGAACACTGTCAAGTGTGAAATATAACCAATGACATCCATATTAGGGACCATTTGAACAAAGTGGCTCTGATAAAATTTGGAAAATCCAGCTTATGTTTGTGTGGAAATTTCCACCTTGTCCTAAATCCAGAGTCTGGCCCACTTCTCTGCAAATCAGTGATTTTCAAAAGGTGAACTACTGAACAGAAGGATGATGCCTGTACCTCACCAGACTTATATTTATTTACTTGTTTCAGATATAGATTTATGATAAAAGTAAAAGGTGTTTCATTTGTTCCCACTCATCTCCAACCTCCCTGATCCTTCATTTTCAAGGCATGGACCTCCTCTCTGCCAGTTCCACTCCCAAATGTGCATTCCAGTGCCTGCCCAAGCACTGAAATTACTTACTCAGAAGTCTCCAATGACCCTTCCCAAGCCAAAGCTGGGACTCAGCACTCCATCTTACTCTTTACTCATCATGGACTCTTCTTGTCCTCTTTTAATTTCCATGATTGTTGCCTTCTGCTCCTCCCATGGCCCTTGGGAAGGATTCTCCTTATCCTCCAGCTACCTGGGGATTCCTACCAGCTTGTAACCCTGCAATTGTCCTCTGCCCTTTGGGTTGCCATCCCTGTGTAGCTGTCTCAGGAATTTCTCTTATATCAGATGATCTCCTGAGGTGGGATTAATGCTGCCTGATTTTATGCAAGTACAAGAGACACTTGTGTATCTGAGCTGCTGATGAAAATTCCTTTTGGATTTAATGGGAATTAAGAGGTGCTTTTAGAATTTGGTTCTTCAGACCTACTTCACTCCCTGAGGAGGTGGTGAAAGATACTGAGAAATACTTGTGTCTCTCCAGTGGCTGTAGGATTGTCAGTGTTTATCTGAGAGAGGCAGTCTGTAGTGCAGATACCTGTAGTTAAATGAGATGACTGTTGAACCTTCTCTCCAAAGTGCTAATAAATGCTGTTTCCCTCTGACTCCTCTTCATGGATAAGCTCAAATTGATGTCATGTCCAAAACAAAGCCTTAAATAACCCTCAGCCCCAACCTCCCGACTTGCTGCTTTTTAATGACAGGTATCGACATCCTGCATGTCTTTCAGACCCAAAACATGAGTGTCATCATCAGCTTGGACCTTTGCAGGTCCTCACACCGCAGGATCTCAGTTCTCCAATGGAACATCTCTTTTTCATGCACCCAGAGACTGTGCTGCACGTCCCTGCAAATCCCACCACGTGTCAAAGAACGGGATGTGACATTTGACTTACTCCTCTTGCTCTTCACCTGTCAGGACATAAATATGGGATATCCCTGCCTGAAACAATAGTAAGATATTGAAACAAGGAGAAGAGGTGTTGAGGAGGCCAGAATACCCTGAGAAGAGTCAGGGGCTGTAAGATGAGGTACAACATTGGCCACTTGTGTTAGACCACGTCTGGATCTGAGCTGGACATCTCTGTAGTGCCTTCTCATTATTGTTGTTTCATTTTAGTGCTCTTAAATAGCATTGGATGGGTGGCAATTTAATCACAGAGAACACCCATAAATTGTCTGAGCACTGATTCAGCCTCCTGTTGCTCATTGAGAAAGATGATTGAAAGCACCTTTTATGTGCCCCAACCTGTAAACACACGTCACTTCACTGCAGAATTGCTTCCCTTTCCTTTCCGGATACTCCGTGTAAACTAAAAAAGAAAAACAAACAAACCAAAAAAACGAAACCAAACCAAACAAATGTTAAGTAAAAAAGTAAAAAAATAGGTATTAAAAAAAGTATTAAAACCCCCTTTTCAATCAACATCATGTCCAGTTTTAAAGAGAGGGTGTTTGGTATGAAAATAAGAGGTTGCATTGCAGACCTGTGGTTAGGCCAGAAGAAAACATCATCACCCGAGTTTTTGACCAAATTTTAAGCCTCACGGGGGTTTTTTGAGTGGTTTTCAGTTGATTAAGACAGAACAGCAGGGAATATCTTTACCTTCTGTTGGCATGTGGAGTGGGCAGAAACCCATCTAAGAAGAAGGGGTTTTGTTGCATCAGCTTTAATTCCCTCTCTGCAGAATCATGGAATGGTTTGGGTTGGAAGGGGCCCTGAAGATCATCTCCTTCCAACACTCCACCATGGACAGGGATGCCTCTGACTATCAGGTTGCTCAAAACCCCATCCAACACGACCCTTCCGGGGATGGGACATCCACAACTTCTCTGGGCAGCCTGTACCAGTGCTACTCCACCCTCTGAGTGAAGAATTTCTTCCTAATATTGAATCTTAACTTGCTTTTCTTTCAGTTTAAAACCATTCCCCCTTGTTCTGTCACTTCCGTCCCTTGTCCCAAGTCCCTCTCCAGTCCTCTTGGAGCTCCTTTAGGCACTGGAAGGGGGTCTAAGGTCTCCCCAGGGCCTTCTCTTCTTCAGGTGAACACCCCCAACTCCCTCAGCCTGCCTCCAGAACAGAGGTGTTCCCTCCTTCTGATCATCTCCTCTGGACCCACTCCAACAGGTCCTCAGGTGTTGAGGGCTCAGACCTGGACTCAGCAGAAGTGCTTGGAATAGTAGAATACCTCTACCATGAAGTATTTGTCCCCAAAATATATCCAAATAAACACAGAAATATCAGCACAAACCAGTGAAAGGGAGGGAAACCAGGCCCTGGGAGACACAGACCTGCCACTGCATTCTTGGTTCATGAAGCCTCCCTGTCTCTGAGGTCTCTCCATGCTCTGTTTCACTTTCCTGGGACTGAAAAGTCAATGTGTTTCCCCTTCACTCCCTCCTTCAGCTCTGCTGGCCACGGGAAATTGCTTTCAGAGCTTACTGCAGGCTGAAAGCACTTTGGAGCTCTGTGAAACAGGCAGGCAGCAAAGCACTGAGAATTTGACAGAACAAAGGAGGAGAACAAACAAACCCATTTTCGTATTTGCTGCTAAATGTCTTCCAGCCTCCAGCCTTGTTATTCTTCCCCTAGAATTAGAAAAACCCTGTTAACAGAAAGTGTACTTGCTCTTTGACAGTTACCAGCATATTATTTAGATTGATATGGCAATTCTCTTCTCTCCTTAATAATACCACTTTGCATTTATATAGCAGTTATATATGTATTTATATATCTAATTCTGCACTAGATAACTAAGTTGAGGTTTGCAGGAAGCTCTCAAAGAAAGTGAATGTTGTGTTCAAGAGGCTGATATTCAGTGATCAAGCAGATCTCTGATCTCAGACCTACAGTTAACAAGTCTGCAAAGAACCATCTATCTGTCAAGACAAACTGAAGGAGTACTTAAGTACCCCTTCATCTGTAACAGAGTCAATAAAATCTACTTCCCAAGCCAATGATTCACAGGATGAAAAACATCAAAAATCAAAAGCAAAGCACTCATCTGCCAATCTTTATTGAAGGATTAAAAAGAGTTTCTGTAGGACTATTTCATTGAATCAGAGAATCAGAGAATCAGAGAATGGGTTGGGTTGGAAGGGACCTTCAAGATCATCAAGTTTTAAACTTCCCTGCCAGAGGCAGGGACACCTTCCACTATCTCAGGTTGCTCCAAGTGCTATTCAAACTGAACATTTCCAGGGATGGGGCAGTCACAGCTTTTCTGGGCAACCTGTACCAGGGCCTCCCCCCCCTCACAGTAAAGAATTTCTTCCTAATATCCCATTCAAACCTGCTCTCTTTCAGTTTGAAGCCATTCCCCCTCATTCTGTCACTACATTCCCTTGTCAAAAGTCATTTACAAATCTGATATTATGTATTTGGAGGGGTGAGAAAGATGAAAAGGGAAAACCCAGGGGTGAACAAGAGTAGCGGAAGGAATGAGTGACAGGACAGAGACAGGCAGACAGGACTGAGCAGAAAGCTCCCTGAAAACCCAGCTTGGGATCTCAGGAGTGGAGAAACTACCTTTTCACTGGGTTTTCCCACATTTGATGCTCTTTAAAATGCTCCTTTACCGAAAAGGGCACTGACATTTTTTTGGGGATTTGTCACCTTCACAGAAATTTGTCCACGATTTTCATATACTGGTGATTCGAGTTCCTCCATTCCAGTTTGAACTTTCGATAAACTGGGATGAGGCAGGTGGTGCAGTCTGTGAGTGATACAGCAGTAGAAGCCAGGTGTCCTGAGGCTTTTGCTATCTTGATCTACCCAAAAAAAAAAAAAAGAAAATTGGGTGCAGTGGAAAATGTGACTTTAGGATTTTGTAGCTACAATGAGACTTGTGAAAGGTGAAAATGTCTGATTGACAGGTGGATGACACACAAATCAGTATGGAAGGCCCTGATACTACTTTAATCCAGCTCATGCCTTACTCCAGGGTCTCTGAGTCTCCTTCATTAACAACCCAAGCCTCTGCATGGTTACTATTTTCCCCTTTGAAAAATTAATCCTAATGTGTTTTGATTCAGTTGTAACCAAAATATTACTGTGCTGAACTGTTCAAGGAATAAATGTAAGTCATATATATAAAACATGCATAGAAATTACACAATAACCCACATGCAATGGAAATTAGGTTCGTTACTGTGAGGCTGGTGAGGCATTGGAAGAGGTTACTCAGAGAAGCTGTGGCTGTCCCATCCCTGGAAATGTTCAAGGCCAGGTTGGATGGGGCTTGGAGCAACCTGATCTAATGGAAGATGGCAGGGGAGTTGGAACTGGTGATCTTTAAGGTCCTTTCCAACCCAAACCATTCCATAATTCTCTGCAAAGGCAGTGGTAAGTGGGCAGATTCGAGTTCAAAGTCACCTTCATGGGCAGCAAGTTGCAGAGACTCTTCCCTTCTCCATGAGGTCCAGTGGAACTGGGCTGACAGATTTGGGTTCCCCCCATGCCCTCTCCCCTCATATTATAGGGAACTGCAGCCCACAGTAACCAGAACCTCCTTCACATCAGTAAAACTTGTGTGCATGGGGAACATTTTCAGTGTATTCAGGAGAAAATCTTGTTTGCTCTGTAATCAGGAAGAGTTCACAGGGCTGGGGTCGGATTCTTCAATGTGCTGAGCACCTCTAATCTCCAGCAAACTGTGAACACTGTCCATGGCCAACTTTGACATCTCCTTTTGGGTTTGTTGGGAATTTTACTTGTTCTAAAAATAGCAAAATTTTGCAAGATGCTGCTCTGAAAGCTCCTGGGTTTCTCCTCCTGTTGGCTTCCTTGTGACTACAGCAACCACCTTCACTCCTGCTGTGGTTCCACCCTGAGCATTGTCCAAGGGAAGAGCTTTCAGGTCTGACTTAATCCTGTTTCACACCCAGGAGCTTCATCACACCTGGCAGGTGCTGGGAATCTGGCCAGGTCAGGAGGTACCAGGGATGGATCCAGGCTCTCCCAGAAGTGTAATTCTGCAGCTAAAGAGCTGTGTTAGGCCCTGAGCATCACGGCGTTCATGTGTTACCATTAACACTCCCTCCTGTCTGTTCGAGACTGTTTCCCCTTGATTACCTGCTTAAATCAATACTAATGGATTTCCTCAGAGTTAATTTTTTTTTGTTGCCACTTTAAGTCCTTTCCCACCACCCCTCCCCACCACTTTCCATCTCTGGAAGCCCTGCCAGCTCCTCTCCCTTGCGTCAAAGCACCGTTTCGTCACAGGACTGTAATTTATACAAGTTGTCCTGCTCGCTTTGCTTAATTGTCTCATTTATAATATTCCATCCTCTTTCCTTTTCAATTCATTCAGAATACCCAGACTGGTTAAAATAAATATGTATTTTTAATTTTAAGCAGCCTAATTTAATTTTGTAGGATGGGTATTAATAAGGACTTCTGCTGAATCCAAGGCACATCAAGTCTCAGCCAGCAAAACAGCATGTGTGGCTCGCTTTCACACCCCTCCTGTCACTTTTTTTTAACATGTAAAGCTCTGAAATTCTCTACCTGAGGTACAGGTATTCAGAGGACTTCCCAAACTCTCTGTGGGTGGTTAATAATCAAGGAACAGTGGAAGCAAGTGGAAGGCAGAGGGCTCTGACAGGCATCTCAAGGTCAAGAAACACCTTGTTTACAGAGGAGATTGTAGTATTGCCATTTAGTGTAAGACTTGCTTCCCAAGTGTCTCCCATGGACCATTTACTGCATTCACCAGTCTTTGGGTCTTGTCTTCATCACTACCTTTATCCCACCCACTTGAAATAAACCCCCAAACAACTGTTTTTCTTGCTGTACCACTACCAGTGAACCACCACCAAAAACCTTCTGGCTGTGGCTGTTTCAATCAGAGAATCATTTAAGTTGGAAAACACCTTTAAGGTCATCAAGTCATTTCAAGGGACTTTCAGTTTACAAGAGGCTCAAAATTTTATTCCAGCTTTGTATCTATACTTTTCTTAGGAGTTTCTCCCTATCTTTCATCTGCTTGTTGAGACTTCAGAGTATCCAAAACCCAAGGGGGGCTTAAACTCTCCTGGCTTTTCTCCTGGTGACTGACACCTCACCCCACTACACAAAGGCCCCCCAGACCTCCAAATCACATCAGTCCTAGGCCACAAACCATCCAAATGTTGTTGTCTGGAGGGTCTTTAGTGGCCAGGTGCATTTCTACCTCATCTTGAAAACTCATGTATAAATGACAGTAATGAAAGGACTTCCCTTTACAGAAGTCTTGGTGGAAATGTCAGAATGAGAATACAAGGGAACCTCAGGAGACTGCAGCTCCCTCCCCCAGACATCCATTTCTCAGTTCAACAACCCTCAAGATCACTTCAGCCCTTTCCTCATTTCTGTTGATGCAAGGGGGGAAGATGCTAAAGCTGGAGAGCAGGATCAGGTCTCAGGTACCCAAATGATGATCATGTGATGGGTGTTCCTTTCTTACCAGGATACACTTTCCCCTCTCTCTACTTCCATGCTTCCCAGTAGTAAATCCCAAAGCTGAGTTCCCAGCATGTTAAAAAATACACATCTGAGATGTTCCCAACCAGTGTCTCAAGGGCTCTCGCAGCTCTCATTCGTGGTGGCAGAGCACCCTGTGGTGCCTGAGAACACAAGGACTGGAACAGGGTCTGGGAAATGTCAGGTTTACAGTAGGAGTTCAAATGATGCTCCTGCATCCAGTGCCTGACCCCTTTAGCAGCTTCAGATGGGCTTTGCAGAACTCAGGTGGGGGGCTGCTTCAAAAGACCTTCCCTGGACACTTGTTCCTGTCGTCCAGGAATTCACACGAAGCTCCTGAACTGTAATGTCTTGTCCGTGTTTACCCAGCTTTGCACTAACCTGTAAAATATCATGTCAGCGCATGATCCACTGAGACAGGAAGGAATTTATTCCAGAAGCAGAAAGGTTTCTGTTTGCCAGACAGTGACAAAAGCCTCCAGGACATCCCTGATCCTGATTTATGCAGGAGCTATCCCTATTTTCTCTTCACCCCCTGCTCCCCAGGACTCCTTCCAAGCTGTTTTTTTTGTGAACTATGCACCATTCCCTGGAGGCAACAATAGTAGCCACTGTATAGCAAGGCAGATATAAAACTAAGCTCAGGGAACCCCTTCAGTCCACAATAAGAGTGCCAGTAATTTTTAGGACTTCATAAACGGTGCTGCTCATTTTTGGAACATCAGTTCCATTGTCATGTTATCTCTGTGCATTCTACGATACATTTTGCCCTTCTCTTTTTATTTGATGTCATTTTACTGTGCTGAACACGCCTGTAGTGGTTCTATAAGGCAGGTGTGAAGGTACCTGAGCACTTTGACTCCCTCCTGTGAAAACAATCCCAAAGAGTATAGTGGATCTGGGAGAAGTGTTAGTTCCAGATGTTCCCTCTCTCTGCTGCGATGAAACAGAGTGAAAAGGCTATTTTAAAAGCAATTTTTTGCCCTTGGGTTGTTTCATACACCTCAGGGGTGTAGATGAAGATCAACTAAAGGAGCAGGAGGACCATTGTCATTGAGAGTGTTTGGTGGCACTGGCTTGTGAGGAACTAGGTTTAAAGGATATTCCATAGCTCCCAACTGTGTCAGTGCCCCCTTGTGAACACAGTGGCCATCGGGCCTCTAGGAGATGGTCCTGAAGGGATTTGTGTTAGCTGGATCCCCGGATTTGTGGGCCATGGCACTGGGGCACACAGAAAGATCACATCTAGATATGGGCCCATAACATCCCACAAAACCTTTTGCCTCAGTTCAGGCTGCTTCTGAGTTGCAGTGATCAGTGGGACAGCTGGGGACAAGGGGTGGCGGGTCTAGGTTGGCGTGGGTGACGTGAAACAGCACTCAGATTTAAAAAAAAAGGAAAAAAAACCAGAAAGAAAGACATTTTTTTCCCCTCCTCTGACTATTTTGTGCAGGGCAGAATGACCTTAGCACTCTGTTTTACAGACTGCAATAATGGGCACATTTTATTGAGTCCGTGGGCAACCAGCCATCAGTCTGGTCTGGAGGTCTGGAGTCAAAGGGCAGAGATGGCAAGTATTCCTTGTTTTGTTTACTTCCAGAGACACAACCCAGCACTATGGGGGCACCATTTATTTCCTCGTGCTCAAGGGGAGCTGAACTAGAACTCAGGTTTTTTTTAATGGTTTTCTCCAAATAAACTTTCCAAAGCCCCAGCCCAGAAAAGGCTGTTATGTCCGTGTATTTTGACGAGACTCTCACTAATTCCATACAGCCCTGAGAAGAGAAACCTATTTAAAAACGTTCATTAAGAGAGCTGTGACTAATCTGAGCTGACCTAATTAACCCAAAATGTTCTGTGTGGAAATTGTTGTGGATGCTGAATAAAAGGCCAAGGCTGAATGCACATAAATTTTCTGTCTGCACTTTCATTCCCAAGGAAGCAGTCAGTTCTTTAAGTGTTATTTCTGGATTGGTATTCAGGGCCTACACCTTGCCAGTGGCCTCTTACTGCAAGGACATTAAATGCTTTAACCTCAGCATGGAAAAAAAATAGTTGTGCACTGGACAGCGACAAATCCTTTTTACACTTGGTGATATAAGCAGGTTTCATCCACGTATGATGTCTTCACAGGAAACATGTGCCCTCAGCTCCACTTTAATTGGGAGATATAGTCAACATAGTATGTGGAGCTTATAGAGCTGGATACAATTCCTTTTGTCATTAAGAATAGTCATCCCAAAATAAAGTGGGTCAGTTGGACCCTGGAGTGCCTTCCTTTTTTTCCCCCCACTGACTGTACAGGGAAGCTCTGAGCAATGAGCTGTGGTACAGATGTTTCTGTGATAGGCTTTGCAGGGTGGGTTTTCAGCGGTTCCTGGGCTCTCAAGCTGATGCTCACACAAGTAGGGGTGAATCTTTTCATAGAATCCCAGAATCATTTAGGCTGGAAAAGACCTCCAAGATCACCAAGTCCAGCCTTTGACCAGTCACCACCTTATCACCCAGACCAGAGCACTAAGTGCCATGTCCAGTCATTTCCTGAACATGTCCAGGGATGGGAACTCCAATGGGAACTCCACCACCTCCCTGGGCAGCCCCTTCCAATGTTTAACAACCTTTTCTATGCAGAAATTCTTCCTGATGTCCAACCTGAACCTCCCCTGACCATCTTGTCCATGGGGAAGCACCTTGATAGCAGAAGATCAGGGAAGTGAGAAGCAAGATGGTGTTTAACAAAGTGCACAGTACCTTTATGCACAAAGGGAACTGATGGAGTCAACAGAGATGGGCAAAATAGTGTGAGGAAGTGACTTTCACAATGTTGTGTGTGATGGATACACAGAAAAATGCCCTGGGGATGATGTAAGAGACCTTGGCCCACTGGTTTAGCAGAGGGGAGCAGAAGGTGAGATTGTGCAGTTATTAATCAAGGTGAAACTGCAAAACCAAGGCACAGTTTGGGTGGGTGGATCAGAGACAGGCCTAGTGTGAACCTGAGAGACATTTGAGGCCTGTATGAAAGTCAGGAAAAGGGTGTTTGCCACAAAGACATCAAGGAAGGAACAAACAGAAAATACTGTGTTGGTTTGCTGGTGTTTTGACTTTTCATCTGAAGAATTCAGGAGAGGGAGGAAGTCACAGGATCGTGGAAACATGGAATGGTTTGGGTTGGAAGGGATATTAAAGATCACCCAGTTCCAGCCCCCTGCTGTGGGCAGACACACCTTCCTCTATCCCAGGTTACTCAGAGCCCTATCCAACCTGGACTTGAACACTTCCAGGGATGGGAAATCCACAACTTCTCTGGGCAACCTGTGCCAGAGCCTCAAAATCCTTACAGTGAGCAATTAGAAATAGAAAGTCCTGGGATAAAAGTTAAAATTAGCTTTATTTGAGCAGACAATAGAACATTTATGTGTCAATATCAAGGAGAAAGGATGAGGTACCCCTTTGGAATGTAGCTGACAAAGATGAATATTTTTATGGGATCTTTATTTAACCATGATGGTTAAATGTGTGTCTGCAGATTAATTTTACTGGGAAAAAGTGGTGAGAAGGGGTCTGGAGACCCACCACCACATAAAAAAAATATAAAACGTTAAGATCAGAGGCTAGAAACGGAGAAGAAACAAAATCTTAAAACCAGAAAAGTTCTTAACACTGTAACAATAAATAGTGCAGAGAAAGGAAACAGATGAGATAAAGAACGACAAACAGGCAGTCCCGGATCTGTCCATTCCAAAAAGATACAGGATGTGCCAAGTTTAGAGTATGCACATGAGCTTGGAACAGGGAGAAATGACTGACCAGGATAAATTGACACCCCTGCAGTTTGGGCTCTCTGGCACCTAATTCAGGCTGAAATTACCTTTTTCTCTTTCTTTTTTTTTTTTTTGTTTGTAAGAAATAATAATCCCATTAGTGTAATAACTGACTAGAGGCACTTGCAGTGCTGAGTTGTCCCTCTCTGGTGTAGGACAACATGATGAACGAGGCTGGTTTGAGCAGGAAGCAGTGGAGGAGACACTGTGCCTGTATCGATACATCACTGGTGAAGCCCTGCAGCCACAGCCCCTGAATATTTTGGGACAGACAGTCCTGAATCATAAAGTTATCTTGGTCCTCCGGGGTGATGCCTTTACAGGGGTATCACCCACAGATAAGAGGAGTTCAATCCACAGCTAAACCGTCCTATTTATAGATGAGACTTGATCCCAGTCTGCAGATATCACCTCACATGTGAGCTGGGCATGTGTGAGTCAGGCTCCCTTGAGTTCATTTTTTCCTTGCAGAGGATTCCTGAAAAGGAACCCCATTCCTCATCATGGAGTGACAGGGATGAGAAGGAGAATTGTGGGTAAATTCTACTATGTTGAATTTATATCAGCTTTTTTTTTTTTTCTTTTCCCCCAAAGCTGACTAGATAAAAGCACCAAAGAAGGTAGAAGGATGAGATTCTGGGTTAAAAAGTATCACACCCCACTGAGTCCAGCACTACCAGGAGTCCTGGATGAGGCTGGCTGAGTTAAGGGATAAAGCTGAGCACAGTAGCAGGTTGAGAAGTAAAGCAGAACTTTAAAAGGTACCAGTCACTCAGTCCTTCCCATGTTTTGGTGTGGAAAGAGCATCTGGATGGGCTGGAGGGATGTCAGGAGGATCAGGGCAGTCCTTTGTCATGGACCAAACAGAGCAGGGGGCAGAGACAGACTTGCTCTTTGTTATATCTTTTTCTTTTTTTTTGGCAATAGCCCTTGTAATCTCTGCTTGGGACACAAGAATAATAATGTGAAACTTAATAATATTAATAAAATTCATTCCTAGTAATAGTAGTCATAATAGTGAAATAATAATTATAATAATAATAACAGGAATAATAATAATGATAATGATAATAATAATAATAATGTCACTCTTTGTGATAAAATGTGAACTCCTAAGCCAAACTTTCTACTTCGAAACAAAGAACTTATTTTTCCTCTTTTTTTTCTTCTTCTTTTTGGCAATTTTGACAGTTGTTGTTGGAAGGTACAGCCCATTGAGCTACTTTGAGAAGGTGCAGTGGTTGTGGGAATGTCTCACAGTTGTCCAGCACTCTCTTTCTGGGTGCAAACTGTTCTCTTTGCAAAGAGACCATGATGTAATTGATGACACTTTTAGACTGAAAATATATTAGTCTTTCTTTAAAAGGATTAATAAATGCACAGAAATGGGGTTGTGCACAGTCTGTATTTCATCTCTCTGATCCATGTTGGCCAGGGACTGGAACCTGTCAAAAACCTAAACACAGCCCAGCATGGGCAGCTGAATAATGTAAGTGCAACTCTAACAACACTGTCAGGAAGCCTATAAATGACTCTTTTTGTGTTTCTTGTTTGCAAAAACATCTCATCATCCAGATTTTCCCAGGTAACATGAGGTGAAGCTGCTGAAAAAAATAAGTATTTTGTGTTTGTCAAAGGAAGGGTAAGCTGGAAAGGTTTTTATGCAATCAGATCATGTTTTCCCACACATCATTCCTCTTCTCTCTTCTCTTCTCTTCTCTTCTCTTCTCTTCTCTTCTCTTCTCTTTTCTCTTCTCTTCTCTTCTCTTCTCTTCTCTTCTCTTCTCTTCTCTT
>NW_020884970.1:623827-640901 GCF_003945725.1 Corapipo altera | reverse complement strand
TTCTCTTCTCTTCTCTTCTCTTCTCTTCTCTTCTCTTCTCTTCTCTTTCTCTTTCTCTTTCTCTTCTCTTTCCCTTTCTCTCTTCTCTTGTTCTCTCTTCTCTCTCTTCTCTCTAGCAGGTTCCTGCTTTCTAAGGTCAGTCCTCCACTGACAAGGACCAAAAGAACAAAACCTTACACTTGAAGCTTTTGGGGGCAGGAACTGTTTATTCAGTGTATCCCATACAGAATGTCACACCGTGAGGCCCTGACCTGGTTGAGGCTGTCATGAGTAATATATAAATCAGTATTAATCATCGTGAGCAGCAGCCACCTTGGGATGAGAAAATGATTCATTACTCCAATCTGCTGAATTATTCACTCTTCTGGTGCAAAAATGGCATGAAATATGAGCTGTGAGGGTGTGGAGGCTTTTATCATGATAGAGATTTTATTCTGGCAACAGAGGTAAACTACAGCTGGCTTAAAAAAAAAAAGGAATTCGATCTGAAATTTGTGATGAAAAATGTGGGAGTATGTTTATCGAATAATGTTATTTTATTAAAAATATCCCGTCTTTTGTCTACACTTTTTCATTCTAACACCGAAATAACTCGTTTAAGTCTTCTCCATCCAAAATCATGGTTATCACCACCATACAACATAATAAAATACAAAATTAATAAAAATATTTAAAATTTGAAATTTCAGTTTTTGTAAAGTAGATTTTCTTTTTCCAAAGAAAGATAAATAAATATTTACTAAAATAAGAGTTTCCCTTTAAAATGAGAAATTTTTTAGTTGACTGTAGAATGAACATCAGGGATTAAGGATTTCTTTAAATGTATTGAGAAACATAAATGAGAAAGTCTGGAAGAAATTCAGTAATGAGAGTGTCAGGGAGTATGTGGGAGAAATTTAATATCTCCTACACTAGTCTCCAAACAAAAATTCTCCAGAAGACTCTCATTTGCCCAGAAAATTTAACTGCACTCACTGTGATGATCCAGCCACCTTCACCCAAGAGGCCAATGAGAACCTGAAGCACAGAAATATATTTTGAGTTATTTCTCTATAAAAGTAAGTTTTAACTCACATTTTCCATTCAATTTGCCGCTGTGGATCTTCTGGAACGCCGTGGTTCATGGTGACACCTTCCTTTCTGGGATGATTCTTTGCCCTGATACTGTTATTCCCGTTGATAATAATGATTGTAGCTTCATGTGTCCTGTGAGGCAAAAAAAGAGAAGTGAGTTCCACACAGTGAGATATGTAATTTAATGCAAATAAAAGAGACCATCTCGTTCTGAGGGATCAAAACAAACAGTGTGAATATCTTTTTGTGCCAGTCCCCTTTTCAGTGGCTGAGCTGACAGGTACCAGTATTATCAGCACTGTTATCTCACACAGAGAGGTTACCAATGCTCTGAAGACAGATTTATTTTGAGTAAATTATTGCATTTCCATCGTCTGATTCTTGGATAATAAAAATCACAGTAATAATTGTGGTCATTTGATATCTATTTCTAATTCTAATATCATCTTTCTTGAGGGTGTTTCAACTAAACAATATTGGGTTTACTGCCTGTGTAGGAAATAAAAGCACAGTACACAAAGAGCAATGTAAATTAAATAAACAGAACCAATAAAGTGCCTTAAAACCTTTGCCTTGTTGGAAGTATTTAAAGATGTGAATGAATTAGGATATTGGTTTTCCTTTCCACCCCAGTTTTTCCAAAGGCTGCCAGCAGGGGATACACCTTCAAGAATGTAAATGAATGCCAGCCTAATGAGATCCCATTAATATTATTAAATTACCCAGAAAACACTATTCATCACTGTAAACTCATTTAGCAGAGAAGAAACTCAACTGAATTACTGTAGGGTCCTTGGCAGTTCCCCAAAACTCGTGATGAATAAGGCCACTTCCTGACAGCTTATTGACACTGATACTGCTTCCAGAAGCTCCCCAGCACCCCACCCTCAAATTGGACTTCAGGAGGATGGTTTTGCCTTGAGGAAAAGTTTTATGGAGAGAGGAGATCCACTTTGAAGATGATGGAGAGGAATGGGCATCCTTTGCCCTTTCTATTCTGCCAAGTAGTCCCTCCTCACCTTTTCCCAGCAGGTGTACCCCTTCCCGCCACCAGGTTCCTTCAGACTTCAGGGGTACAGATGGAGCAGAACAGCCACCCAGCTCCCTCCATCCTCTGGAGCCCAGATGATGAATTAGCACAGAGCCAGCAGATTGATTAGCATATAGCTCATAAATCCCAGTGAACTCCCAGAGCAGGGCAGGGAGGGGAACCCACAAGGGAGAAAGAGAAACCTTAAATTAAAATCAGTCTGTGTAAGCGCAAAGACAAAGTTCACCTTCCAGCCTTGGTGAACACCCCAGCATCAATCAACCTTCCATTCCAGCAGAAGGTACGGCATGAGAGAGAGGGAATGCTGGGGGGTTTATATCTTCTTGTTTCCTATGCAGTTGGCTTTTCAGGGATTGTGTTCCCCACTGCTCTCCCCACTGAACTTCCCAGGCAGTTTGTGACATGCATGGGACTGGTGGACAGTCCTTTCCAAGAACATTGGAAATCTCTATTCCAGTAAGGCCCAGCAGTCTTTGTTAAGGAGATACTGATTGAAGTGGTAGAGGATCTTCTTGAAAACCCGTTGCTGCTGCTTTGGGGAGCCCTTGGTCTCTTGATCAACACAACTTCATGTGCTATTGGATGGCCAGATCCCTCTTTCTAGTTTTCTAATTATTCCAAAATTTTATGGCCTCTGTGCTTTTCAGGAAAACTGTTCTCTTTGAAGACATCCTCTGGACAGATCTAGTAGGCAAGTTTTTTCTTGAACTTATTCCCCTCTAAGCTAAATCTCTTCTGAAAACTTTTGTGGCTGGAAACCTGACTGGCGATAAAGAACCTGGAGGTGTTGGTTTGCAGCAGCTGGACATGAGCCAGAATGTGCCCAGAAGAGACCAAGAAGGTCAAGAGCATCCTGGCCTGTACCACCAGTAGTGTGGCAGCAGGAGCAGGACAGGGATTGTCCCTCTGTGCTCAGCACTGCTGAAGCCACACCTCAAATCCTGTGTTCGTTTTTGGGTCCTTTATGACAAAAAGGACATTGAGGTGCTGGAGCAGGTCCAGGAAAGGGCAACAGAACTGGGGAAGGGTCTGGAGCACAAGCCTGATGGGGAGCCTGGAGTAAAGGAGGCGCAAGGGGAGGGGCTTATCACTCTTTAAAACTACCTAACAGGAGATTGTACCAGACAGGGATTGGTCTCTTCTCCCTGGTAACTAGTGAAAGGACAAGAGGAAATGACCTCAGGTTATACCAGGGGAGGTTTAGGTTGGACATTAGGAAAAAGTTTTTCATGGAAAGGGTTGTCAAGCATTGGAAAAGGCTACCCAAGGAAGTAGTGCAGCCACCATCCATGGAAGGATTTAAAAGATGTGTGGATGTGGCATTTGGGGACATGGTTTAGTGGTGACCTTGGCAGTGCTGGGTTAATGGTTGGACTCAATGGTCTTACAAGACTTTTCCAACCCAAATGATTCCATGAATTTTTTGTCTATAAAACTACATGAACAGACCGACAGAAGTTTATAACTTGTCTGGTGACTGTCCATCCATGTTCCTAAATCGAAGATACTTCACTGAAATCAAGACTGAAGGGCTAAAATTTGATCTGAAGGGAATCCCAGGGCACAAATCTAGAAAAAGAATTGCCAAAACATACTGTGATGAAAAGCTGAAGTCTACACAGAGGAGCAAGGGCACCCTCTGAGCGTGGCAAGGGGGGATATGAATCCACATCAGTATTTAGCACAGCGACAAACCTTTTTCCACTCTTCCTCATGTGCTTGCCATCAGTGGTCAGCAATTACTAGAGCATTTACAACAGTCACTTTTGTTCTCACTCGCAACAATTTCTCTTCCCAATGAACCCTTGCTGGAACACTGGGACACAGCAGGGACAAATACAGGTGCTCATTATCAGCACTGGCGTCTATTAGGCGCGGGTTGATATCTGGGCATAATTTGATTTAGCTTGGCAAGGGTTTGAGTACCAGCCATCTGAAAATGCCTGTCCAGGCTCTCCTCATCTCCAGCTTGCTAACTAATCATTGTGGGCCGGTGATTTTACACTGAAACACATCTGGTGGCATATAGAAATGGTGTGTGTAATTCATAACAAACCATTTGGTCCGTTTATCTGCTTAAAAGTGGCTCACAAAGAGCTCCCAGTTTTCTGAAGAGCAGCACATTTGCCATACGCTGCCTGCCAATAACTCTGGGTGTGTAGACAGTTCACGAGCTGTTGGCTGTGAGCAGTGAATGTTTTGGCCTCTGCCCATTTTGGAACAACTGTGCTGCTTTCATCTGTTCTTGGAAATGAACCCTTTCAAAGTCTGGCTGGTATTTAGGTGGGAGACTGCTTGGGAATCCTGGATGCTTTACTAACAAGGCAAATAAATGCAGGTAAACAGCAGAAACCGAATCAGAAAGAGGGCACCCAAGCTGTGCTGATGAATGGGAATGGAGTAAATCAGAATCCAGTTGCTCTTAATTAATGCTTCAGCCCCCAGGATCATTCTGTTCCCAGTCTGATAGCTTTACCATTATTGTTGTTGCAGGACAGTGTTCTGGGTGAAGATTAGCTAGTTAAGGGGAAAAAAGAGGCTTAAAATGCTAATTTTGCCATTCTTTAATAATGTCATATAATAACAATGATGCTATAATTTTTGACTGCAGAATTCTCTCTGAGATCATGGTAACATAAACCAACCTGTGCACAGACATGATATGGCAGCCCCTGATATTCGTGCTGCTGTCAAATACCAATATATGACTCCCTTCATTTAGTCATCTGAATACCCACTACCTTTGGGTGACCATCTGGGACAACTCCTGAGTGATGTTTTTTGAGCAGCGTTGAATGCTCAGTCCAACAAATAAATCAAGCATTGCATTCAGCTTCTGCAACAAACAGCCAGCTGAGGGGATCTTACTTTCATTTGGAGAGAATATCAATTTTTTAAAAGGTTTGCATGTAAAATGACAGGTGTGGAAACACACATTTTCTCAGACCAAAGATGTTCAGGTCGGGAGTAACTCCCTGAGACAAAATAAGAACAAAAATTAATGGGACACAGAAAAAAAAGGATATTTTCCCCCCTACCCTTGTCAATTAATGTTCAGGTTTTGCCTGGAAGACTTTTGTGCTTGTTTGGAGGTGTTTTATGCAAATGGTCTTGATTCTGATGTAACCAGGGTGTTCTCATTATCTCTATAATGACTGAATGTAGTTAATTAGGTACAATTCATAGGCTCATAGTAACCTTAGAAGAACAGATAAGAGAATAAGAGTCATTAAGTCATATTTTTTGAACACTTTCTTAAATTTTACTGGTTCTCTCTGTATCAAGATCAGTAACACATGTTTACTGAAAGCATCCTGCCTGAGAAAGCAAATACATTTGCTCTGGAAACATCAGAAGATGAGATTCTGCCTCTTCCCTGGATAATTTGTTTCAGTGATCAATCACCGTTAATAATGTGTGCCTTTCCTCTAATTTGGATCTTTTTGTCTTGGCTTTTCTGCTCATGGTCTTTGTTTTGCCTTTCTCTGCCAGATTAAAGAAGCCTCAACACCCACAACCTCCTCTGATGCAGGTACGCCTGTGCCACAACCTGGGCACCACTTTTATTATATATTTATTTATTTTTTTAATAGACAACATGACCTCTTTATGTCTCATTTAATAAGGAAACTTTCTCTTCATCTTAACTTAGAGTGCAGTATTTTCCAGAACCTCCAGTGACCTTTGGAAAAGGATCAGCCACAAAGTGACGCAAATTCAGCAATACCAGCTTGACCAGCTCTGGCTGTAAATAGAGCATCACTTTTCACTCCCACTCGCTTCTCCCTTGGTCACCCAGCCAAAGGCTGCTCTTGCCACAACACTGTGGTGGGAGGTCATGGCTGAGTGACATTCGGCTCCCAAAATCCCTGTTTGCAGCCCCTGTGAGCTGGAAAATCACACTCTGCTCCATAGGCACAGGCTGTGCTCCTCGTTCTTGGCATTTTGTTGGATGCAGCTGCGTTTTGCTGGAATGGGCACAGCTGAGTGACAGGCCCAGGTTATCCTACAAGACTTCCCCAGCCCCATGGCCCATTACTGTAGCCAGAACTCGTACTGACTTCTGCAAACTCTGAGATGTCTCTGGGATCCCAGGAGATCCCATCCCAGGAGATGTATGGAAACTTAACATTACCAAGGTTGAAAATCTCAGCAAGCATTGAGCAGCCCTGTGGAGAAGGACCTGGGGACACTGGTGGATGAAAATTTGGATGTGAGCTGATGATTTACAGCACAGAAAGCAAATTGTCTCCTGAACTGTATCAAAAGAAGTGGAGGTTGAGGGAGGGGCTTCTCCCCTCCTCTCATGAGACTCCACCTCAGGTATTGTGGGTACATGGACCTGATAGAGCCTGTCTAGAGGGGGACCATGAAAATGGTGAGAGGGCTGGAATGTCTGATATGAAGATGGGCTGAGAGAATTGGGATTGTTCAGCCTGGAGAAGACTCTGGGGACACCTTATTTTGGCTTTTCAATGCAAAAAGGAAGCCTGGAAGAAAGAAGAAGAGAGACCCTTTGTCAAGTCCTGCAGTGAAAGGACAGTGGGAAATGGTTTTAAACTGAAATTATGTAGGTTTAGGATGGATATAAGGAAGGAATTTGTTACAATAAGGGTGCTTTGACACTGGACTGGGTTGTCCAGAGAAGCTGGGGATGCCCAATCATGGGAAGTGTTTGGAGTCAGGTTTGCTGAGTCTTTGAGCAAACTGTTAACAAGGTCCAGGTAACAAGTGATAGGACAAGAGGAAATGGCCTCAAGTTGCACCAGGGGAGGTTTAAATTGCATATGAGGAAAATATTTCTCCACTGAAATGGTGGTCAAGTGATGGAACCAGGGAAGGGGTGGAACCATCATCCCTGGAAGCTTTCAAAAAACATGTGCATGTGGCACTTGTGGACATGGTTTAGTGGTGAAGATGGCAGTGCTGTTTTAATGGTCAGACTCAATGATCTTAGAGGTCTTTTCCAACCCAAACCATCCTCTGATTCTATGCAAAACACATCAATGCATATTTTTTCATCTGCATGAAAAAAAGTACAGTATGCACAGAAGAAGTAAGGAAGCAATTGGACATAATAAATACACACAGACACAAAGATATCTATATAGAGATATTTCCACTTGATATTTCACTTTGTTAGAAAATTCTAATGGTTTCTTAATCAAAATTTTCCTGTCTTGATTGTGGACACTTGGGTTTTGGCCATCTAATAAATTATTCCTAAAACACTCTCAATTTTCATTCACTATTTCCTGTCCACACTTGTGTCAATTTTCTCTCAAAATTCTTCTCAGCTTTGAGAAATGAACCCTGTTAGCACACAAAGCACATATTTCATGTTTCAGAGTGTCCTTTCAGTGCCCATAATAAATGTAATCACCACAGGGAAAGTCACACCAAAAAGGGAGATCAAAATGATAAGTCCATAGTGTGGGGTTTTTTCAACTTTGGATGAAATTTTCAGAAGTTTCTAAATCACCTGGAAAAAAATATCGTAGATCTGTTTCAGGGAGAGGTACAGCACAGTTAAAATTCCTAAAATTGTATGGGGAAGGCTGGTTTTCTGTTTTCTCTTTACATCGAACTCACTGAGGAAAAAATTAAGTTCAAATTTTAGTGGGTCTTGGGGAAAGCACAACTGAGATGTATTTGTCATGTCTTAAAATGAGGAAATGTGTTTTTTCTGATGTTTAGGAAATGCTAAAACATGCAAGAAATCAACAGAAAAGTGAAAATTGAGTGAAATTAAGCTCTAAATAGTGAGAAATATTTTTAAAAAACCAAGTCCCCTTGCCTCTCACTGTGCTCTGGCATTCAAAAAATATTTTCAAGTATCAGCTGGGAGGTTCAATGCAAGAGTCACTCACAGATTAACTTGTCCTGCTTCTCTATTTGCTGACAAAGAGCTCTGGACAAACTCTCTTGTTTGAATTGACAACACATTCAGCACTGTATGCAAATGATTCATTATCATATTATTAATATTTTCCTCAAGGTCATTTGCATGGAAATTATTCATGCAGAGCATCAGGAAATTACAGTGAAGATCAGTCTCTGAAGCCTTCTGTGTCTTCTCTCATTCCCCAAAATTTGATTTCCACATAGCAAACACCAGTGCCCACTGGAAAAAACAAGCAACCCATTGGCTTTCACAGCGAGAAAGCTGATGGCTTTTTTTTTTTTTTTCCTGTAGTTCTAAGTGATTTCTTGGCCATATCAAGAGATTTGATCATTTGTGACACTGAGCTTTTATCTGGAGTTGGATAAAGTAGTGTTGTTCCTGCAAGGATGGGCATTTGTTTGGATTGAAGGAAGCTCCTGCCACCAGGAATACTGATATGATGGAGCAATCCCCATCTCACAAACCCAGAAAATCATATCCCAGAGGGACAGAAGCCACTACAGCAACCAAGTCGTTGTTTAGTTTGTATTTATATTTTTATCCAACTAAGAGTTGTACCATTTGTTAGGACAATCAAGTAGGTTTCCTCAACATCTATTAGAGGTGGAATGATATCTCCATAGAGTGATTCATCCCACCATCAGCTGGAGGGGGGATCAGATGTGAGGAGAGGAAGATGAGTCACCTCTAGAGGTGTTGATCTTGTTCTCTTGAGGGAGGAAGGAGCCCGGACCAGAGAGTGGGTCCCCACTCTGTGGTAGGTGTGACGAAGCCAAGCCTAATCACAGGCTGTCTGCAGGTGCCTGACACCTCTGTTATTAAACTGGTCCCAGCACACTCAGCTGCTGGGTAGAGTTGGTTGTGGACAACATGAACGATTCGGCATGTTATTGTTGGAGCTGATCACTGGTTACTCCCTTAAAATGGAAAAAGGGAATTTTAACACCCACAAAGATTCCCATGACTTCCTTGTCCCAGTGATACACAGAGTATCAGTAATTCCTCCCAGTTTTGTGTCTCTTTCAAACTTACCTCCTTTTCAGTCCTTTCCCTGCACTTCAGTCAACTTTCACAGACATTTCTGGTTTGATTTTTCTCTCCCAAATACGAGCTCTGTCTCAGTACTTCTTTCTTGCCCTGGCAGCCTCTGCAGCTCTGGGTCAGCTCTAAATCCCCACTGATGGGTTCTAGACTGAATCAATTGAGACTGCAGTTGTTCCCTTCTCATGACTTGTGAGTCTGTTTGACAATATAAGTGAAATCTTAAATAATATTAAAGAAATAAATAATATTAAGGAAAACATTAAATTCTCATAAACTTGGGTGAAAACGGATGGACTTCCAAGTAGAGAAGAGAGGCAGAATTACTGGTTCCACTGGTCCTGACTATTGTAGACTCCAAAGTACGATTTCCTTCCCATTCCCCTCTGGTGGACATTCAGAAAATCTCCTTTTGTCTGACATCCAATAGGGCTGAATTCAAATTACAATTTTAGTATAATCCTCTTAGACATTGTGAGATACAGTTTTTCAGAAAATTTGGTTTTAACATTTCCCGTGTCCATGGAAGCAGCAACTTCCTCTTCATCCAAAGTTTTGAGCTTGCTAATTTATGAATTCCACTTCTTTCTTTGGGGGACAATCATAGAATGCTTTGTGTTGGAAGGGACCCTAAATATCATCCACTTCCAGCCCTCTGGAATCATAAATCCTGCCCTGTGGACCATAGATCATGGAGCTCTACAGGCAAAGCATTGCCCAGTCCTGTCATGCCACCGACGGTCTAATCCAACACTCTTCAGCTTTGGACCTCACATCTATGGATTTGATTCCTTTCTGCTGCTTCAAAATTGAGAATATTTGATGGTGGCCAACCTGAAGTCCTGATGGCCACTGATTTATTCACATACCTCGTTCATAGGGGGTAGTTCACTTTATTTTCTTATGTGTTTACAGTTTTCTATTTAATTTCTCTCCTCACCAGACAGGTGAGCAGCATTTACTTTCGCTGTTGTGTTTAACACTTAAGTTTCACTGGAATTCAATTAGATTCTATCACCCTTTATTGCTTCTTTTAGCTCTTCCCACCCTGGGAGTAGATCAGTCTGGGCTACAGGTGAACCAGCCAGTTTTAAAAGCCACTGACTCTATTTTCCTCTCTGAAAGTCTGCTTAAGGGAAATCTGCTATATTCATCTTTTCAGACTTTGTGATAAATCAATAAGTTGAAATGCTTTTGATGGAGGAAAATTAAAGTCAGTCATTCCATGAAGAGAAGGAAAGAACTAACCCTTCTGAGGGAAAAAAAAAGGTACCTTATCTTAATAGAATTTCTTAATATTCAGACCATAAATGTAAAAAATCAAGGAATATTTTGAATAAGACATGACTTCTGAATTTATTATAGGGTTTACATTGGGATTATGTCACCTTCATTCAATATTTTCATCTCCTGTGGCTGGGGAAGAGTTCAACCCAGAAAGGCCAGAATGGGACAAGAACTCAACTTTCTAAAGAACCAACATGAGCTGAAAACTGGTTTGTGGAACTCTTGAATTGAGCTCAATGATATGTTCAACTCCTGGCTGGTTGTAGCTAGTTCAGCTACCTTTGACCCCCTAAACACGAATTGCTGTGCTTCTTCTGGAGCCAAAACTGGTGTATGGTGTCCCTTGAAGAATTTCTTTCTTTCAAAATGGTCTTGCCAAAAAGAAAGCGGTGATTTACATGCTGTGAGAGCAGCATTTTTCTGCCCTCTGAACACAGTGCATTCGTGTGTTCTCTTCACAGAGTTCACACAATATTTTAATTGTCCAATAGGTCTTTTAATATTTTAAAAACAGTTTGCTCCACAGGTATGGAGTGGCCTGATCTCTTGCAGAGTAGACCCAGCTTGTGACCTCTGGGTTTATAGCTCCCTGCTAATGTTTGAATGTCCTTTTTTCTGCCCTCTTCATACAACAGCATCTTTTTCCACTGTGGGACTTCTCAAGGAAAGCTCCCTCCCTTCCACATAGCATTATGGAATAATTAGGTATTTTCAGTCTCTGTTTACATTTCCTCACAGGTAAGGACCTCTTTAAGGTTTAAGGCAAAGCTTCCCATGGTCTTATGCCCCAAGCTTTGCTGCCTGAGCCTTCTGCTGGTGACATCTCAGATCCGAAAGCATTAAGATCACTTCTCCCCAGATACTCCCTGGCTTCTGGTTTATTTAATGCGCCTGGATGGTTTTCTAGGACTCCATCCAAGATAGTCTCTGACCTTGCTGGTCCTTTAGTTATGTGTGGTGAGCACAGAGCCCTCCAGAAGGACGTGGTCAGCTCCCCACACCTTCTTGCAGGATGTGCCAGGGGCACTGAACTGCCTCACACTCACCCTTTTTGACGGGACACACTAGAGGGATGCAGAGGTGACACATTTTTCACAGATGCCTGTGTAAGTCCAAGAATAGGTTCTCACATTCATAAAATCAGCACAGCCTACCCTCAGGGAGGTGAGGAACTAATTTATTTTGCCTTTTCTTATCATTATTTCATCCGATCTCTCCTTTTTGTCCCTGAGACAGTAATGTGCATTTCAGCCATGTCTTCCATTCTGGGAATCTCAAAGTGCTACACAACATGAGTGACTTCAACCTCCTTCCACTTCAACAAGGCTTGTTATTTTTAAGTTTCTCTTTCTGTATCACTGGGCTTACTTGGAGAGCAGTACTTTTCTCCACACTGAGAAATAAGCCCTGTATTTTTAAGGAGAAAGAAATATGGGCTTAAAAAGAAAACAGTCACAGTGGAGGGAGGAGATACCTCAGCTAATACTGAAAATACCAATCCAGTTACTGGCAGCACTGCAGCAGCACAAACTCTGTCTGAGCTCATTAAACCTGGGCCTAAGTCTTCACAAATTTGTAGGGCAATTTGCTCTGCATTCTTTGCCCAAGAGCCAAGAACTTGGGAAGGAGACCCCGAGGCTTTCCTGTCAGGTGGGCTCCTTCCAGTAGCTTCAGAGCTTTGAAGGGCTTTTTATGTTAAAACTGTAAAAAGCCTCTTCCTCCACCAGTAGTGAGAGTGGATCATACCCTGTGTCAGATGCTGATTATCACTGAGGAGTTGTAAGCCATGGAAAGATCTGCCTCCCATTCTGGATACTAAAGGAGAATTCCACAGAAAAGCCCAGGAGAAAATGAGAAATATTATAAGTCCTAGAGAGTTTCAGTTGTCCCATATGCCAGGTTACACTTTGATGGGAATAACAAGTGTTTCAGAGTTTGTTTTCTGAAATTGCCAGTCAGTGCCTGCACTGGAAATTTAAGGGGTCAAGTGGAAAATAAAAATAAAAAAGAAGGCAAACTTGAGGTTACTCTACAGTTAGGCCAGAATTAGGTATATTTCCTTACTTCGAAGTTGAATAAAGGTTAATAATATGTTGATTATTTTGTATGTGTAACAATATGGTTCCAAGAAGCTCTATCAGGAGCCATCTGCAGAAAGGGTTCACTCCTGAAGTCTGACACCTCTAATTTTCTCTTGATGATTTTCACCCGTGGCCCTTCATCATCTTGACTGTAACTGGAATGACACAACGCAAGCCTTACCTGCTGTTTCTATCCTTTCAGATCAAGTAAAGGTTTGTGATGGTAGTGAGAGCAATGAAGACTGAAATGAGATCACTGTGGTGGCTGAAGGGCGTTTGCTGCTGGAGACCCGACAAAATCCTTTCCCACTGCCAGCAGAGGAGGTTCCCTTCATGCAAGGCTTGTGTCACTTCCCTGCCTGTAAGTTACTGTGTAATTACATCATGGCTGGAAGTATTCATTAAAAGGCTGGAACCATTAGCAGAGGGAAGGCAGCCTCCTTTGTTTTGTGCAAAATTAGACGCCAGCACGAGCCCCAGTTCTTGCTGCATTCATGTTCGTAAATCAAAGTCAAGTATTTCATTAGAGTGTCTGCAGTGTATGTATATAACTCAGCAGCAGAGTATCTGCTGAGCCCTAATGTGTTGCATTTAATTAACATTTAATTAGAGGGTTTGTTGTGGGAGGTGCGTAAGTATTTGCCAGGCGGCTCATAAACATGAATCCACAACTCACTGGCTGGACATCAGTGCTCAATTCTTCTAAATAAAGGCTGCAAGTTGAAATCATCCTCTCAATTCAGGCAGATCTAGTCCCAGGATACCTCACGATTCATAAGTGACTTCAAATTTAGTTTGGTATTGGATTTCTCCTCTGGTTTTCTTGTACTGATCTACATATGCTCTTACTCATTTGGGTGATGAGTAGCTGGGCCATATTGGAATAAATTATAGGTCTTTTTTTAAAAAACGAAAAAAAATTTGATTTCAGGAAGAAAATTCTTACCTTTCAGATCTGTGAGTCTGGAGGTTTTAAGGTGCTGTGGCAGATGCCTGACAGTTCAGGCAGCACAGTTGTTTCCATGTGCAAGGAGGAAACTGTGATAATTTTTCCCAGCAAAATCATCACTGACAGGTATTTGGTGGCCTTTGTCAGAGCAGATGTCAGAGGGATGAGCTCTGATTTTTAATTGATTTCTGCATGCGCAGTTCTGTGTTCAAAACAGGAAGACAACGGGTCACCCAACGTCTTCTTTGGAGCCATTGGAGTGAACTCAGGCTTCTTAAAAAGGATAAAAAGTACACCCAGACCAGACATCTTCTCCAAATAACCTCTCGTAAGAGAAAACCATCCAACCTGTGACGGATTTCTGCAATATAGGTATCTCCATCTGAGCGAGTCACCCCAGATTCTCTTTACTGAGGGGGTGGTTTGTCTGACAAAAGGAAGACATCTGTCCTAGAGCAGACAGACCTATGGTTGTACTTCTATTGTCTCTGTTGACTAGACCTCCCCCGTTGTAGGAAGCCAGAAAACCAGTGCAGACACCTGAAGACAGATAACATGGATCCCATCGGTTGCAGTGGGAGACTGTGGAAATGTGTTGACTTGGGTCAATAGAGTGTGGTGAGACACTGAAACAGATTGTCCAAAGAATTTGTGGCTACTCCATCCCTGGAAGTGTCCAAGCCCAGGCTGGACGGGGCTTGGAGCAACCTGGGATGGTGGGAGGTGTCCCTGCACATGGTAGGGGGTTTGGAATGAGATGATCTTGAAGATCCCTTCCAACCCAAGCCATTCTATGATTCCATGATCCAGGTAAATACCTAAAGCTGGAGGATATGAATACCCTTCCCTCAGACATGGTGACATGACTAAAACTAAAATAGCGACCACTGCATGGAGAATCTTCCCTCTGAAGACTCTTGATGCTGGGTGACATGTTTCTACTCCAACCTTCTGCCACTCTCACAGGCTGACTGAACATAACCGTGAGCTATATCTGGACTGTCTCAGGGCAGAGATGTGCCCAGTGTTGCAATCAGAACTGAGCTGTGAAGTCCTGGGCTCATTGTTGCGCTCATGGCTGCAGGCCCTTTGAAAATTACCACCAACCCACTTCATTTCCTCCACAGCTTCATTTCTGCACAAGGTTTTACCTCATCCTTGTCCTAGATGGCTTTTACCCCGTGCTGTTAATCAGCCACCGCTGTGGGTGATGGGAGAAGTGACCCATTTGGAGGAGCTGTCCTTTCCAGAGCGCTGCTGTGGTGGGGACAGTCCAACCAACATGACAGATCTTCTGGCTAAAAATAAAAGGAGAGAGGGAAGAGAAAGGGGGTTGGTTGGTTATTTCTTTTTCCCCACCTGACCAGCTGCCCAATGCTTTGCATTGTGAAAAGCTGTTGAGGAGGGCTCAGCTCATTACTCCTCATTTCTGTGGATACCTCTGTGAGAAATGAGCTCTCTGATCCTCTGCAGGATGACTGGCTTTTCCTCTTGTATCCTGTTCCTGAACTGGTTTTGTTTCATCCCCAGTTCAGAATGCCAAGATAGTGCTGGGCCTTCGAGGGAAAGAAAAACAGGAGAGAAAACAAATCCTATTTTTCAAGTAGAGAGCCGGATTTTTTTTTTTCCTCTGCCACGACACTGTAAATCCAGTGCAAGTCCAGTACAGTGGAGGTGAGGTTGTATAAAAGAAGGGCAGAAGAGGAGCGTAGTGATGGTGTGTCTGATGTACAGAGTAGTTTCCTACCTGGGTTAGGGAGTCTAATGGACTATTAAAGGCCAGATCTCAGCTGGCACAATTTGTGTAGCTCCCCTGAAGGTAATGGAAGTCAAGGCTAAATCACATCCCTTAGGGACTAAAAGACCACTGAGCTGAAGGATTTCTAAATGATGCAGTTCAGTGAGGTGAAGCAATAGATGTGTCTGGCAGGAGCGTGTAGAAAGCTACAAGTTGTAATAAACTCTCCATACCCTTCATCAACGCTTCTCCCTCCTCTCAGAGAGTAAATTCCATCAGCTCAGACTGCCTGAGCCTTCCCCTCTGCTTGGAGTTTGTACAACCCAATCTTGTGATGGCAATTCGGGTCAGCTTCCCCCAGACCTGTGGGGTGAAGCTGAGTTACACCAGCAGCAGTTTGGACTCTCCTAGCTTGCTACTGGTGGGCTTCTCTTGGGAATCAGAAGAGGGAGGAGGAGGAGGAGGAGAAGGAGGTAAAAATCAAGAAAACAGCAGGAGTTTGATTAGTTTTGGAGATCTCTAAGTTGCCACTGATCAAATCCGAGTGCTTTCCTTGTTGTTAAAAAAGATTGCTCCCATCAATCTCTGGGAAGGCTTCAAGTTGAACCTCCCTGTTTTAGGTGACTTTATCCTCTCAGAACTGGGACACATGTATTTTTCAAAGTTACTTTTACACATCTTCCTTCTCCTTTCAGCTTCCTCCCACAAGGTGTAGCAGAAGGCCCAGCTACAGGTGCTGAATTAACTTCTAAAGGCACCACAGCAGGATTACTTTTTTGTTCTCTCCACTTTGTGTCTCCTAGTTTATTTTCCAGATCAATAGAAAGTTATCTTTCTCTTTATTGTTTCATATTAATACTTGACCTATAGATAAGAAGAAAAACATGACAAGAATACAAGGGATGGAAATGTGATGCCAGAAGTGGTATTTGAAGAGTGTTTAGCTCCCACAGCAGCTGCTTTCTCTGGGTTCAGACATCATCCCTTCCACAAGGAAAGTATTAAATACTTCAATTGATTGCATTTTATGGTTGCTGTGAGATCAAGAAAGGGGAAAGGCAGACTGTCACTGCTTGTTGTGTGATCACTTTTCAGAGCAGCAGGCCTCTGCCACAGACTCATCATGCTCTATCAATGCGACTTGGCTCCTCCTCGGAGTTTGCATTCACATCACCACACACTTCACTGTTCACTGTTATTTCCAGAGATGTCCTGCAGATTTCCCACCATGAGCTTGTGGGCGACATGGGATCAAGATCACACAGCTGTAATCATTATATCAGAATATTTGACACAGGTGTGCCCAGAGGTGGAGACATGAAATGGACTCCAAGTGATGGGACTGTGAATGTGCAACCACACTGAGGCCCATGTTCACATTTGGCTCCTGCTTCTCTTATCTCTCTAAATCTAATTTTTAAATCTAAATCTAAGTCTAATCTCAGCCAATCTTGCAGTTGCCTCTGCCCACGGGAGCAATCAGTCTCTGTGATCCATGCAGTAGGGGAAAACCTTATCTGGAATGATTTTTCTGGAGGAAAATAATAATTTTTTATTTTCAACATTGAAATTCTTGTGTGACTAATTCTCACACTTATTTTTGCAGCAAATGCATTGTTTGTCTATCAGCAAAAACTGAGATGGTGGTTCCTGCTTGCCAACCTCCACAATCATTGTAATTTATACCTTTGCCTTCAGGCAGGTTGCTGGACTCCAGGAGCCAACTTTAAGAGTGGGAGGAGAAGGCAAATAAGCAGGTATTCAACCATGTGGGTAGGTAGCTGCTGAACTAACAAACCCCATGCCAAAATGGAATAACTTTGTAAACTCTTAAAAAAAGCAGAAAAAAATGGAAAAGAAAAGGAAAAAGAAAAGAGAAATGAAGAAAAAGATGATGATGAAGAAGAAGAAAAAGAAGAAGAAAAAGGAAAGGAAAAAGAAAAAGAAA